>NC_040878.1:80529853-80607149 GCF_003676215.2 Rhopalosiphum maidis | reverse complement strand
ACTATAACTAATGATATAAATTACATTATAGCTTCTAAACATTATATCTATAGAAAGTAGTATCTGTATGAAACTCTTCTTAAAAGTAGTCCTGAATGTATATATTTTTCATAAATATGACTATTGTGAGTTTATATCTGTAATTAATAATTATAATAATATTTTAGGCCAAGATTATATATTTGAAGCAATACATTTTCATTTACTTAAGTCAGTACAACCTTTCATCATTTCACAAACATTCGTAATACACCTAGACAGACTGTTGGTTTACAAAAAGTATGATTCCGTTGATGATTTACTTTATAGTTATTTTTACTGTATGTTTTATCATTCAATTCTATTAGATTTTTCTAGTGTTAAGCTGGTCTTATACAGAGAACAAATGTATTGCAAACTGGTATAATCCATTTACTATTAAATAATGCGCCAGAAATGAAAAACATAAAGCGCGAGAGTACTTGCTTATGCGTAATAAAAGATTATTTTGTGTTATCCGCGGTGGGTGGTGGAATGTACAGAAAAAATTCTCAGTCTGTTGAAATGCTTGATACGTCTTCAAAATCACCCTGTTGGGTATTCATGGTCAACTTATTGGTCAGTCGAACAAATTTTGGAATTGGTGTATTAGATAACTGTGTAAAGATGATATGCTGTAACTTATATCAATGTATTACTTATTTCATACCTTATATGTAATATTTTATATTATATTTAATGCTAGGTTGGTGGGTCTGATAGTAATACAAATATTTTAAATAATAAAGAGGTTTTGATGTCATTACCTTAAAATGGAAACTTATATCAAGTATGTCTATTAACAGATGTCGCTTTGGTGTTGGAGTACTCAATAACTTCTTATATGCGGTAAATAAATATATAATTTTTGTATTTTCAATTCATTGTTTAATTTAATTTCTTAGGTAGGAGGTGATAATAGTTATTCATGTTTGAGGACTGTTGAATGTTATGATCCCAGTCTTAACACATGGTCACCAATTGCAGATATGTCTGAATGTCGTAAATGTGTTGATGTAGGAATCCTAGATGGTGTAATGTACGCTGTTGGTAGAAATAATTATTTAATTTGTCATAAAGTGTCGAAGTTTATATACCGAACTCTGGAGTTTAGTCTCCTGTTGCTGACATGCATTTAGGTCGATCTCATGTTGGTGATTATAATAATATAATATATTTTTTGAATGTTTTAAACTTATATTAATTTTAAATATAGCTGTAATTGCATTGGATGGTTTATTGTATGTTATTGAAGGAGTTAATGGATCTATTATTTTGGATTCCGTAGAAATTTACAATCCTAAAACCAATTCTTGGTCAATAAAAACATGAACATCAAATGTGGTAACAAAATGATGATGCAGTAGTCGTTAACAGGCCACCACCTATAGCTGAGAACTAGCTACTAGCATACATATTCACATTTTTAACTATGTATGTTTGAATAAAATTGTTTAATATAATTTAAATAGACTATTGTTGAATCAAATTAAAGAGCTATAGATATTATTGATTTATATATACCATCTAATTAAATATTTTAATTAAACTATACCTCATATAATTAGGAGTCTAGGACCTAGATTAATATTCTTTAAAATCTATATAATATTGTTGTTATAAAAATAGGTCTCGACTATTTCAACAATATAATATTAATTAACATTGTTTTGCAAATTAGCGTATTTAAAAAGTATAAAACAGTTGACAAATTTTTTATTACATGTAATTAGAATTTAATATTTTTAATTATGAGCGGATTTTTATTTTTTTATTTTGTTGTATTTAATGAAAAACGAATAATTGTGCAGTACATACTTAAATTTTCACCAAATGATTATACCAGAATTGGAAACGAAAATGCTAGTGTTTTTTCAATGATGTTTTTTTTGTACTCGTAAACCTAATAATTAATTATTGTTATACTAATCGTATTGCGTATACAATTTAAAGTAAAATATATTATACCATACTCGTCTGTCATCAGTCGATGTTTGTCTACTTTCATATAAACGTACTTATGTTATATTTACCTACATTTTTAGATTCTGAACGGAGTGATGAATGTATTTATTCTACAACGATGTGTTTTTTTTTGTGTGTGTCTGTCATTATGTTTTGGAGTAGTAATAACACTTTGATTTTGACTTCAACCCTTCTTTGAAAGTAAATCATCTAGTTGGTACTTTATGGAGGAAGGGGGTCAAAAGTAAAAAATTTCCCGTAGTTTTCAAAAACATCAGGAAAAACCCTGAAAAATAACGGAAAACGGGAATTTTTACGTATAAATACTTTTCGACAAAATTGATTTTTTGGTTTTACTGTACTTGAAAACGAATAATTGTAAATACTTTAAATTTTTACCAAATGTTTATATTAGCGTTATTTATTTATGATTAAATTTCAAAATATTTAGAATTTTTTTAAACTATTTATAGACCTTTGAAATTTTCGAGTTTTCTAAATTTCTTTTCTTGAAAGCGATAAAAAAATATTCGGCTTACCAAAAATCTTTAAGTTTAATAAAGGTTTATTATAAGTTGTTTTATAAATTATTATTACTTTATATTCAAATATTTCACCTATTGAATTACCAAAATATTTTTTACAATATTTTTTTTACAATATGTACATAACATAGCATTCTGTAGGTCATAACGAATTTAATTTTTGCCTAAATTAATAAGGATAGTTAAAATTACTTATTACTATTATTATTATTATTTTTATTGACTTGACCCCTCCCGGAATAAAATCCTGGCTACGTCTCTCGACCTTATTTATTTAATAATTAAATGTTATGATTATTTAATAAATTATGAATTATTTGAATGAACAATTTAGAAGTGTTTGTTTCAAGTATAATTGTTTGGTCAATTTAGTAAAATCCTTTTTATTAAGGACCAATGATATAATTTATAATTTATCTAATTAATAAATATGTATATATGTTTAATTTTTATATTGTACGAGTATAAGCTAACTTTATTGTATAATATCTAAAAAAAAATGTTAGGTGTATGCAAAAGTTGAGTACATGGTTTTAGATCTTCCAAGTCTGTAGCAGTGTATTTATTTATCAGTTACCATTTCGATTTAATCTATTCTATTTATTTTTGTATGTCATTAGTATTTGCAATAATAATAAAACATATTTTAGATGTATGTTCTCGAAATGCATTTATAAAAATTACATTGTAGGTACTGTTTGATGCATGGTGTTCATTTTTTGACAAAACTAAAAACTATGTAAGTTATTATTACATTCTATAAAAACATGTTTATCATCATATTATTTGTACCAGAATATTTATGTACATATATTGAGAATGTATACAACTTGTTTGAATACATTAATATTTTAATTAATACATTTAGTTTATTTGATATTATAAAAATAATATAATAGTTTAAATTAATCACTTTAACAAGTAACATACAATGTAGTAGTAAATATTTAATGGATATTTATTTGTTTTCTTAGTGCTATTATTATAAAATACAATGAAAAAAAAATAATTATTCACAGTGCAACTAATTAGGTTCTGGTATATGATTTCTATATGGAGTTTTAGGTAAGTTATTATTCACTTAATCAAGAAAGAAATATTTCGGAAAAGCACCATTTGTAGATCTCCAAAATTTGTTATCTGTGAAAGATAATAAAAAAGATTAAATTTTATGGTTTTTTTTTTCAATAGGTTAAGTTTAAATAGATAAATATTTAGTCATGATAATTAAAATTATTTAAAATAGATTAGTTTTAGAAGCGCTTAAACTTATTACAGGTATGCCGTAATTGTAAATGTAGTTTACCGGCCAGGAATAAAGGATAATAAAGGTTACTATAAATGAAACCTCATTTTTACATAAAATTATTTTGCATATTTAGTAAAAATATATAAACATTTGTCAACAATTTTTGGTTTTAAGCATAATAAAATAGAATTTGTTTTGTTAAAATATTATTTTAAATATATAGTCAAATAAAATAATAAAAAATAAATGAAATAATTACATAAAAATAATAACATAATGTTAGTAAAAATATATAAAAACATTTGTCAAAAATTTATAATTTTATTCGAGATGGAAGTGGTAGATAATCTAGATATTTCATAATAGATATTTGACAAATATCAAAAAAATATTGAATATAATATATAATAAATATCAATTTTAATATTAGATATTTTTCCATCTCCAAATCTGAATTAAATATACATTTTAGGTATTAATTAATATGATGTTTCCGCGACTATGTCACCTGAAATAGCTTTCTTCTCGCTTTAATAATACATCGATTTTCTTCAAAAGCGCCAGAAAAAAAGTGAAGTTTTGAATTTTAGTGTTAAAAAGCGTTTAAGTTTACTTTTACGTATTTTATCAAAATTTAAACTTTAAAATTCGTATGACTACAATTCGTAATATTTTTTAACTACCATTGTCACAGTATACTAGGAGCCTTGTATTATTTTTCAATCTTTTTGACCTAACAAATACAATTTTATTGACAATTAGAAAAAAAAGCTCTGATGAGTAAACATTTTTTGGCAAAATGGGATTTGTTATACAACATTTGTATACAACTGGCTTTTTTGTCGGTAAAGTGAGATTCGGCGAAATGGGATGATACCCTATAAATGAACCTCATTTTAAATATACCTGTCGGCTATCATATCTGTTAGTACGTACTATTCAGTGGCGGTCAAATATAAAGATAAACCCTCCTATGACTTTTTTCTTCAATATTTATTATTAAATTTACGTGTATTGCACTATTTTTGTATTATAGTGTATTCAATTTTTTTTCTCAAAACAACGCCTTATTATTATTATTTAGATTCTAGACTCATTCTAGGAACAAGGTTGTAAAAAATCAGCCCCCCCCACCAAGATAAATCATTTGACCACCATTGTTACTATTTTAACATCTTCACATTATTAAAAATAATATCTTTAAAAGTTTTCATGAATTTAATACCCAAAAATGAAAAAATAATTTTCATATACTTTTTAAAACCATAGTTTTAAAAGTTCAAGTTAATCTGCGTTAAGGATAACAAAAATATATTGTTATTTACCATAGGTAGTAGGTACAACATAGGTTATTATTTTTACGCGGAAATGTATGTAACTATTAATGGTTATGTACAATTAAATTATTTATTATTTATTTATGTTGTGTTATAAACTAGATACCATTCGGAGCCGGTAAATTGCGTCCTCCCATAAATATCATATTCATATACTATGTAAATTGCGTCCCATGTACTTTTAAAACATACGTAAATTGCGTCCTGGGTATATTTGGAATTTACGTAAACTGCGGCCAGGGATATTCCGATTTCCCGTCGCTGTACAATTTGATGATAAGTATCAATTTTGATTGATAATAATAATATGTTCACTAATATAATATTACAAACAGCCAGTGTGTATTTGATCGAAGATCTTACTTTTGAAGTTTTACGTTGTTTACAACTTACATTAATTTTCAATTTAATAAAAATGGACGTTATAAAAGCGAAAGGAATAAAACATTGATAAGTTCAAATTTCGTTTTTACAAATTGTTAAAAGTGATATTCAACGTAGTTGGTGTAATGGTGTTGCACAATTACAACGTGTTTATTTTTAAATTTTTTGATGATAATATATGTATAAATAGTTTTCAAAATCCTAATAATTTTAAAATTTTGGAACAAAAAATAAATCGACAGAAACTTGACAACAATTTAAAAAGAAAAGTCGTTAATGATACGTTTACTAGGCCATCTAATATTATTCATTCTGAATTAAAAAATGCTCATTTTTGCTTAAATGCTTGTAATTTACGTATGAATAAAAAATATTTTGTTAGGCATACATACAACATTTTACCCAGGTGGCCAGGTCGCAATTTATGTATATATAAAATATACCAGGCCGCAATTTACATAAAAATTAAAAATGTGACGCAATTTACAGTAACCCATACCATTATTCCAATGTATCAGTAAATTTGTAATGTGATCCATTGAAATTTAAAGGAAATAGATGATTGTAAATTTATTCTTTTTTTGCGGGTCAAGGTTCATAATCGATGCCAATTCAGTGTAAAGTGATTTTGCGGAAGACTTTATCAAAGTAACCACAAATATTTTATCTACCATTATTTTTGAACTATTTAACTAGGAATACCTAAATAATTAGTATTATTATCTATTAATTATTTTTCACAATAATACATACTCTCCGACAATTCCTTCATAAGATTCATGTGATATTTGTAATATTTTATTGCATATTCTGTAACAAAGAATTATACAACTTATTTAAAATATTTTAATTCTTTGTTTGACTATAATCAACTATACTACAGTCAGTTTAATCTTTTTTTATTCCAATTATTTGTCATAAAAAATATGTTTTATTTAATTAATTGTTTATAAACTTTTTCACTTAATTTTTTTTTTTAGTATGAGTTTTAAAAAATGCTCGATATTAAACGTTGAGGGTGATTTTCGTAAAAAAGGTTTTTATGGTACTCAAAGAACCTGGTTAAAAATCAGAGTTTTTAAATATGATTTTTATAAAAAGTAACCGAATCAATTTAGAATCTTTATAGAGTATGAATATTTTCTTATTACAGTTGATCTTTGATCTGTTTTTTTTTCAATAGTTAATAATTTTTAGCAAATTATAAAACAAAAAATTACTAAATGATTGGATAGATTAAGTAAAGATTGAAGAAGAATATCGTATAAGTTGTATAGAATATTGATTACGTATTTATAAATTATAATAATACAAGCAATATAGTATGATCACAAATAAATAATAGGTGCATCACAAAATTATAAAATATACATCACTTAAAATGTATTAAAATATTATAATCTATGAAATTTAAACCAAAAAATAAAGTAAAACTAATACCAATAACAGAGCTATTATAGCTCAACTTAACATACTTCATACTTAATTAATTTAACTTTTAAGATTTATCAAAAAAAAAACTATCATACAAAAAATTAATTATAAATTGTCTAATCAAATATCTCAACTTGTTCGCCTAATAGATTCTGAATCATGCTAATCTCCATGTCGAAAATCAACTGTCTATTCCCTTACTTAGAATCCCGTCTAGAGGCACGAGCGTTAAAGAAATTCTGACCTTATAAACTGAATTAAAATAAACCCACACCGAAATAACATCAGTGGACGGTTCTTTCATTATGTACAAGCCACTGAATATTATACCTTATGCTTATTGTAATTATATATTCTATAATCGACAAAATAAAATAAATATTATTTTCTAATCCAAAAAACTGGTATACATAAAAATAATTACTTGAAAATTGTTTTATTGCCTTCAAGTAAACTATATTAACAAAAAATATAGTTTATTAAAATATATACTGCTAGGAACTATTTGTTTATTTTATTCTAACCCTAACCAACATAGTAAATAAATAGTACATAATTTATAGTATTATTTCAGGGGAAAAGTTTTCATAATTTATACTTAAGTATTTACTATGATGTGATATTACCATTCATGTGGTTAATACCTAAAAAAACTGCATGACGATCTACAAAATCAAATATTGAGTGGTAATTTAACAATTTATTTATTTATAGCTTATGATTGATATATAAAATAACTTTATTCAAGAATAAAGTACTACCAATCGTATTTATTCATAGCTAAGTTATAAGTATAGAATGCACAAGAAAAACATTTAATTATCTGATTAAATTAGTACAGTGATGTTTTTCCTAGTCGATCTTATCTATTTATTATTATATAATGTTTGAGAATTCCAACGTTTATAGATTATACAAGTTGCTTCATACCGATATTTCGATAAAAGTGGAAGTGGGGTAATTGTGCCATGAGGTCACCCGTAGTAGAAATTGTTTTCTTACTATAGAAAGTATAATGTTTACAATGTTAAGATGTTTATTTACAGGCTTCTTTACACTGTGATGTGATTTTTTATGCTACTGGTATATATATAAATATATAAAAAAAAAATAATCTTCTATATCATAAATTAGTTTGTTTTAATGGAAACTCCGAAATCTAAAGGTTGATAATATTATGCAGTTGCCTTTTTAAATAACGCCAATCACTAGCCACGCAAAACCAAAAATATTGGTAGAACCGATTTGACTTTTCACAGGTGTGGTACACATTTTTTTCAACTATACAAGGTGTATCACGAATTTTATTGATTACGTTTTTTCTAGTATTATTATTATTTTTTTTTTTCAAAAATTCAGATTTGAATACTTGGTAATTAATTAAACTCTGGTTACTTATAATACCTATAAAATATTAATAAAATAGTTCAAGAAAAATAAATTATAGGTACAAGTATATAATTTACCAAGTCTTTTAAATTTTTATGTTAATGTTTTTGGAAACTAGTTATATTATATAGTTATATTCTGTGATAATTTTCTTACATACTTACATATATTATATGAAATAATAACATTGGTGTATGGACCGATTTCATTGTCCTCTTCTAATAATAAACGTATAATATATTTATATAATTCTACTATAATTTTTTTAATATAATTTTTTAGTTTAAAATTTTTATTCTTCGTTAATTTATATACATTAAATGTAATTACCCACCGAATTATATCTAGACATTTTTTCAAAATTATTCTATTTGGTTAATAAAGGAGACACAATTTTTTCTAAACGAAAATTATATATTCCACAACGGCGACAATGTATATTTTCATTCATCATAGTCTACACATTTCGTTTGATCTAAATCATGCCAATATCCTTAAAACATTAAAATCAATTTGATTAAAAATATATTGCCTATAGTATAGCTTACACTGACAACTTTAACTACTGTGTAATGTATTACAAATAGAAAATAAAGTCAATAATCTCATAAATGTTAAACTAAAGTTTTAAAACGCTTGAAAACCAAAATTATATAAATTCTCAGTCATGAAAGTAGAACTTAATTTGTTCCCAATTTATTTATTTTTATTTAAAATTGGCGGTTTTCAAGGATAATTCAATACATGTGGAAATCGTCAACGAAAAATCTAATTTTAATTGTGTACACGATTTGCTAACTATATTTTATTATATTAATATTTAAGAACAAAGGACAAAACCATATAAACTCTAAACAATATAAACTCTGTAGGTAGAATATTCACATTTAAAATCTTAATATGACTAAATTTCAATATGTTTAGAAAATGTTAACATTATTAATTATATAATTATTATTTTAAATATCTGCTAACTTTCCCAGCCAGTAGCCATAATAAAATTATGTTATTGAGTTATGCCTTGTATAAGATATTTTAAATACAGTAAATTTCCGTTGTAACGGAAAAAAAATTCGGTCCCTTGGAGTTCGTTATAACGGAATTTTACTGACTGTATATCAAACTGGGATTCAATTTGTTAATGTGATTATAAACAAATTATTACACTTACTATAAAACTGTGCTATTGAATCTATTAAAAAATATAATATAATTAAAGAATTTTAAGATTATATACACATAATATTAAATGTGATAACTATGGTTTAATAAATATCAACTTTAATATCACGTTTCAATGATACGAATTGGTTCATTAGATGTTTACGATAACAACAATATCAACTTATAGTGATAATTAGTGGGTTTTTATGAAGTAGTTACTTTAAGAAAAATTATAAATATTATTTGAACAAAAATAGTATTTCCTCTTTATAAAACTACGTATACGTTATCTATTGGTGTGCCATAAATTCACTTTCTATAATATCGAATAAAAAACATCGTGACTTATACGTCTCATTGGTAACATAAAACATATTTTATTTTATTTATTATTAAATACGTGTAATATGACAGTGGACTTAAAAGTCCCATTGGTCAACAAAGGGTTAAGAAAATAAATTATCATTTGGTATTTTGGTATTTTGTTGCAATTTATAAATTTGTCATTGTTCTTAGAAATTTACTAGTTCCTAACTTGCGTGTTTTTTACATTGATCGTCATATAATATGTGTGTGTATTTTTTTTTAAATTGTTTTTAAAATTACTTAGCAAGGTAAAACTAAAATCCTTAATTGTGTATTATGCTATTAATTAGCATCTATACCTATTGTAACAGCTATTTTAATAATATTTAATAAGATTACGAAAAAGAACTTTTCATTCACTGCTGATAAAGTTACAAATATTTAAAGTAACGTCGATTATCTTACTTGAACATTCTAAAAGTATTAAACAATTGTAAATTAATTTAATATTTTCAAGATTGTATTTAATTAAACTTATATATAGGTACAATATCAATTTAATAGCTATTTTAATTTAGCAATTTTATTTTAATATCTGAGATAGCTTGTGTTTATATATATTAGGTAATTTATCGTTCAATAGCCAACTAGGTACTACAAAATATTAACATTTTATAATTCATTATGATTGAAATAATTAATTTAAATTAGGTAAAATTCAACAATATATATTTATGAGCTTACTTAAAATCGCTGTAAATTGTTTAAACGTATAATTGATTGATTATAATATATTAATTTTTTTGACAAATAAAAAAACAATTATTTAGTCTTAAATGTATAATATCTTAAAATATTAAAGTTTTTTCCTTACGTGGCTACGTCACACTCAACAAAGCCATGTATTAAATTAATTTTTGAATCGATTATAATATAATTACATGTTCAACATGTTGAACAAATAGGGCCTATTGCAGTCAGCCATGCAATTTTTGAGATGGCCGTCAGTTTAAAAAAAATCCATGGTTACAATCAGTGCTTGGTTAACGAATATGCCATCCAGTGGCTTATTTAGGGGGGGGCAAAGGGGGCACGTTACGCCTCGTGTTCGTTTTCTAATATCTGCTACAGACGACTTACTTTCAAAAACTTCCAGGGTTAGGTATTTAAAATAAAAGTTTAATTAAAATCTCAAGCTGATTACAAAACTAGTATATAGAAGTATATAATATATACAACTAGTATATAATGCTATTTATCATTGTTAAGTATTGGCATGATACGGTTAGATGTACTTACTACTGTATAAAATATCTGTGTAATAAATGTCAGAACAAATTTAATATAATTAAATTGTACAATTTTATAAATTTGATACAATGGTTAGTTTTAATGAAAAATCACCAAACATGGTAAAATGAATTTTAAAATATCATTACCTAAGTTTACAGTATTAATTAATTAATAATTATGGGATTTTTATATATATATAAATAAAATCTGTCATTGATTTTAGTTTTTAAACGTCCGGGGCACAAGTTTTTTAGAAGACAATTCACACATTATTTATTTAATCTAAAAAATCGGTTTTATCAGGGACGCCATGAGAAAAATTCAGTTCTAAAAGGCTGCCGTAAGACGAAAAAGTTAGTTTGGCAACCGCTTCACTAGAAGTTCATCAATGATTTAACAAAGTAGGTACTTCAATATTAAGAGAAATTTAAAATTATATTTTGTAGTTAAAAATGCATTAAATATTTAATATTAATAATTGAGAATTTAATTTGCTTCCCTTGTTTTTTCTTGCAACAACAAAAGTATCAAAATTAAAGTAATAATTATTTATATGCACTTAAAGTTAAAATTTTTTGAAATTGGATATTCAATTGAAAATGAACGAATTTTCTTCTAACGACTTTACTTTATTTTTTGTAATTTAAAAAGTATTGATCCGTGGATTTATAAGTTTTGTTTTAACGTGTATTGTTATTTTAAAAATGTATATATTATTATCAAAATATTTTCGTATATCTCAAAATATATATTCATGTCATTCAAAGGTACATCGGAAATACATGACATCATATCGGATTAATTCAGATTTATAAAATTTGATTTTGTATAATTTTACTTAATAGCATAAATTACTCACAATTATCCGCACAAAATTGTATTGGAGTCCAAGGTATTTCTGTAAAGAAATAAAAAATAAGCAACGTTTTATGTCGGTTATGTAACTTTTTTCACTTGTTTTATATTTAATACAAACACATATTGTTTTATAAAAATATAAACATAATTATGTGATATGATTTTCGGGGGTGAAAACTATGAAGTATAAGTTTATTATTTACAGCACTCAAAATTATAAAAAAATACACTGAAAAATTATATTTATTACTTACCTTCGTCAGCAAGTTTTATACTTTTATTCATTTTGAAGAATGAAAATGCATATTCTAGAAATTATAATATTGAAGTGTTATTAGCATTATATATATAATATTGTTAAAATGATAAATTTATTGCACTGCCCTTTTCGTTGAAAAAATAAGTAATCTCAAGTTACACCAATCTTTTCAACTATTTTCCAAATAATTTCTGGATGATCATTTGCCCAAATACCGAATCTTGCAAGCGGCATATAGCTACTTCTTTCTGAATTTGTGTATTTTAATAAGTATATACCTAATACCTTCATTAGTAAGACCAATACAGCTTTTAATAAATATCACAATTATGAATATTAATAAAACTTTATTAGAAATCATAGTTACTGTTTAGTAGATGATTACAAATAGCAATTTGATATTTTGCAAGAATAGAACATAATTATTTTGCGAATAAGTAAAATGTAACCTTTGGTGTTTATTTGTTAACCCAAGTTATCCAACCATGTAAACCTGCTATAAAAATGTTATACTTTACCATTGTTAGTTTTCGGACCCATATGAAAAAATAAGGTATAGAAAAAAATAATTTAACCTTATGGTTCATTGGAATAAACTCGAACCAACCGTATTGAAGTTATCAAAAACCTTTCGTTTGCAGTAGGTTATTTTAAGTTCAGCAGAGCGGAGCTATGAATTTATTGATTTTATTCTGTTTTTTTTTTTC
Organism: Rhopalosiphum maidis; assembly: GCF_003676215.2. NCBI lineage: Eukaryota > Metazoa > Arthropoda > Insecta > Hemiptera > Aphididae > Rhopalosiphum > Rhopalosiphum maidis. The sequence goes on along the minus strand of NC_040878.1, from coordinate 80,594,241 downwards.
TTACAAATGTCGATAAAAATTTTTTCGATGAATTCAAATTCTTACTAATTTAGTGTAAGACTCTACAATAGCTACTCTTATATCTATAAAAATAATATTAAAAAGGTGAGCAAGTGGGTATCGCTCTGCTGCAAAGTAAAAATGAGTAGGTGACTATAATGGATGTGTTAAATTTGAATGCAATGACAGTTATCATTGTATATGAAAAACGATTTTGAACGAATATGATTTGTCAGTCAAAGATAATTAGTGGGATGTATTATATTAATAAAATATTAATTATATATTATACATATTATATTATAATCTATATTTAAATAGTTGTAATATATTGTTATTTTTTACGATTTCGTAAAAAATTTAATTTCATACGCTAATAAAATTTTTCTATAACGACGCTGGAATTTGTTTTTACAGTAATTTAAAGAAAAAGTTATGGAGAATTATGTGTTAGGTTATTTAACCTTAGGTATATATAACAAAAAATGTTATCAATCTTCAATTTCAAAATTCCTTGCAAATTTTTGCGATTTTGACATATTTCGTAAACATTTGAACTTTAAATGCTTATAAACAAAAATTGTGACTAACGATAAAAATTCCCGTTTTTCCATTACTTTTTCATGGTTTTTTCTGAAGCTCTTGAACTACTGAACATTTTTTACTCTTAATCCCCCTAAAATATTTTCTAGATGAATATTCCTTTTTAAAGAGGGACTGAAGTAAAAATCAAAGCACTATTACTACTCCAAAACGTGATGACAGACACAACAAAATTAAAAATTAAAAAATTAAAAAAAAACACACATTATTGTAGAATCTTTACATACAAAATTTAAAATTTGTAAGTTTTATTATGTAATAGTTTGTTAATTAAAAGAAGATGATTTAATTTTTTTTATTATTTAATGATTCTCATTTATTAATAGGATTTGCTCGGCGACCCTGTCCACCTACTGTTGAGTGCTATATATACACACAATTGGTATCGTGCGAAGTTTGTAAGGTAACCGGGCGTGCATATTATTTTTGTCATATGTTCCTGGCCCATTCAGAAGGGCTTAATCACAAAATTTCAAATTTTGAATTTTAGTTTTAACCTCTCATCTGTAATTTTTTTTTCTATAATAATTGGTAAAGATATTTGCTTTGTTTTTAAGCAATTCGCAAATGTTTAGTAGGTATTAAATACATAAATAACCATATTTCGAATAAAATTGTATTTCAAGTAGACACCTATACTATAATTTTATCGCATTATTAATTAAATTTTTTTTTATAATATATCTGCTCATTTTGTAGTTATGTATAATATTTAACAAACAAAAATCACATTGCCAATATTATTTATATTATTTTGTTTGTATAACTGTAGGGTGATAAGTGTAATTGTTTGTAATCTTTGAAGTATCTACCTAATGAATAATCATATTTATTTCGATGTTAATAAGGTGATTTTTAATTCCATCCTTATTAAGATTTAATTTAATTGTATTACCTGTTATTAAAAATTGGATTTCATTCATTATTATTCAAATCAATAATGAACAATTATAATCATTATTATTATCATTGTTAGTAATATATTATACTGTTTTCATTCAAATTATATGATGCGTTTAAGTTTAACAAAATATTATTATACTCGTTTGTCGACTAGCACAATAATGTGTCCTCTATTTAGTTGTTGTTAATTAGTTTGTTCAAAAGTAGATAGAAATATTAAATTGGTTCAATTATTTTCGTTACCATAATACTTTACTTTATTGTACAGTCTTTATTACATTGGTAACAGTATGGGTATTGCAAAGTATACTTATAGAACGATGTGACTTGTGTTAAAAAAATCAAATTATTGTTTAAACAATATGATTAGTCTATAGTAGGCTAGTGACTTAGTTATCCGACAATACTGTATATTACCTATTATTTTAGATCTATACTCTATGGCGCCGATCTCAGACTTTTTTTGTGAAGGGAAATCTAGAGTAATTGTCCTAATATTAAGTTACTACGTTTATTAGTTTTCGAATTAGACGAATTATATTAAAAAACTAAATTGATTTTGTCAAAAACTGGATTTGTGTACAAATCATATACCTATTATACAAAATTATATTACATCATATTTTACTTATTTTTTGGCGAGTTTCGTATTATTATTTTATTTTTATGGTCACCTAGCTGAGTCTATAGTTCTATAGATATTAGTCGCAGGACAAATAAGATTTATACATATTTTATACGAAATGTGTATTACAAGATAGATTTAATTATTAATTAATGAGACTTTTTCTTTACTACATTTTCATGACCTGAGATCCCTTCTGAACATCCAGAAGCTTAGAGATGATAACTGTTACTTATTTATTCTACAAAATTATTCTTCTTCCTGGATCAGTCAACTAATTATAGCTACCAGTAGGTATTTACAATATTTGAAAAAAAAAAGAAAATGGATAATAATAATATATAATTTCACTGTATTATTATGCATTGGCTTATTTGACTTTAGGTAAGCACGCAGTTCATAAAAATGAAATGTAAAAACTTACCTCCAAATTGATTTTTTGGATTAATACGTTGGAGTTCTGTATAAAAACCTTTTTGATCTTCTGTATTAGATTGTATGACAAAAAAAAGTCCAAATTACATGCCGGGTACTCACAGTTCAAATAATTCCATTTCGAACTGAATAACATGTTTTACATTCCAAGTCCTGGTATATTTCAATTATTCGATGGTCCAAAGCAAGTGAAATGTGATATTTTATATGCGTAAAAAAAATTTAAATAATAGACGTTGAGATATATTCGAAATGAAAAATGAATTTGAATATGACAATACAGGCAATATTATTTGAAAAACCACCAAATTGTGTGATTTTTTTTTATTTATTTGTAATGCACCATGTAAAAATGTAAAACACATTCACGTCTTGATTACCGTAAGCTACATTCATTTTATTTAATATCACACTTCACAGTATCACCCTCTACAATAATTATATATTTTTATTTTAATGTAACAAAAGCCCGTTTGTTTATTGGAAAAGTAAGTTAAATTATTTTATTTAGTAAAATTATGCAGTGCGTGAAATTCTGATATACCGCAATAAATCTCATTACACTATGTCTAATAAGCTTTTAATTAATAGTTATACTAAATTACTTACCATATTGGTTTGCGTAGCAGAAGTTTACAAATCCAAAGTTACCTACACAAATAATGTATTCCGCATTAATTTTATTCTAGAATAAAATTTAAGACCAATAATCGAAATAAAAAATTCACCCACTACTAAATTTCCAATTTTAATTTTAAAAACATATTTAAATTCCTTATTCTCTTTTTTAGGTTATATAGAAGATGGATTTAAAAAATTTTTTTTTTTAGTAATACTATAGTAAGGTTAATTTTGAAAAAAAACTATATATAAATATAATTCATTTGTTACTATACTTATTAAACAATAAAAAAAATCGAAATTCCATTTTCTCTATAACCTAGAAAAGAGAATAAGGATTTAAATATGTTTTTAAAATTAAAATCGGAATTTTGGTACTGAGTGAATTTTTTTTCCTCTTTTTGTGGTTTTCATGTAAAAACTTTTTTTATCGCAAAATGTAATGCGTTCAACTGCGTGAATATATGACACTGATTTTCAAGAATTTTAGCCGAGTTTATTTTTAATTACATAAAGCGTTTGGGGAACTCACTCAGTCTCAGCTATACAAATACTGGATATTATTAAAAAACTACTTGCCACCCTCCAAAAACGACCAGACTTCAACGTTAGAGAAGCAATCATTGCCGTATACAAAACCTCCTGCACCGCACTCAAATTGACAGATTTAGATGCGTTAACCAATCACAGCAGCTTGTTCATTATCGGCGGTGATCTGAACGCAAAGCACACGGACTGGCACAGTCTACACTGCAACAAGTCTGGCAGAACAATTGTAAAACACGCTGAGTCGACAAACCGTTACTCGATCTTAGCCTCCGGACTCGCACACACACACACACTACCCTTATGTCCCAAATCATCGTCCAAACATTTTCCTTCTTAGACGTCAAACATGAATTATACTCTCCACAATCATTGTGACCTTTCCTAGGACCACAAACCGTAGTTACTAAGCCTATCATCCCAACTCTTGCAATGTAGACCACCTAGTGCAAAGAATCGGATAAATTGGAGAAAGTTCCAAATCGAACTAGCACCTCACTTAAAAAATAGCCACATCTTTTCAATCTCGAACATAAATGAAAACATAGAACAACTAACTAAAGCCATCCAATCAGAATGCCTAAATTGCCAACCAGAGCCTCCGAAATCGTTAACGAATGATATTCTACTCGAGATCGAGACCAAACGATTATTACGCAAAAATTGGCAACGTACGCGTGACCAAAGGTAAAAACACTTTACAATGCACAGGTGGCCTATGTTAAAGATATCCTCTCACGCCACAGAACATCAGAATGGCATGCTTTCACTTCCACACTAAATTTTAAAAATAAATCAATATATATATACTTAATCGCCGTTTTCTTCACAAAACTTCTCCTTGCCAACCATTAAAATCACCAGAGGGAACTAAAATCTACGATCCAAATTCAAAGGCTGAGCTGTTTTCAGACACAATGTTTGAACAATTCCAAATTAACCCGGGCACACCACTACCTGGAGTTGAAAACTCTATTCAACAACTTCGTCTCTAAGGACAATTCTAGCAGGTGTCCCTTCATCTATACCAACAATATCCTTTTCACCGAGAAAGCATCTCTTGCTCTATTTGCGGATGACACCATGCCACCATGCCATCATGGTTATTATGGTTAGGTTAGACCTGAGAAAGTCACTTTTCAATAAGGTTTTTCAACAATCCAACAATTAATTAATCAAACTAGCCTTATTAGTAATAATTTCAATAACTGAATTCACACAGCCGTTATTTTCATCGACGTTGAGAATGCCTTCGAACGCGTCTGACACGATAGCTTTTACTTCACAATGTAAACCATAAATATTCTAACGCATCTCATATTACTAACACAGTCGTTTCTATCAAATTGCTTATTCTGTATTCGGATAAACAACCAACTCTCCTTTCCGAGGATTATCCTAACAGGTGTCTCTCAGGGTTTCTGCCTAGCACCAATTTTGTATTTAATCTATACCAACGACATTCTAATTGCCGAGAAAACATCTTTTGCTCTTTTTTTGGATGACATCATGTTCCATACCAGATGACCACAATCTAATTAGAGCAAAAATTGTTTTTAAGGTTTACAAAGTGGGGCCTCCGCATAAATGCATCAAAGACCATTGACACATTATTTACTCAAAAAAGTACAAAAACCCTGCCTTAACTTTCTCTCAACGGTACAACCATCCCATGGTCTACCAATGTGAAATACCTAGGAGTCACAATTGTTCACACTCTGAACTTTGGGTACAACGAACTCTCAGCTATCCAATTAAAAACAATTATTTAAGCCTAGCCCATCCCAAATACAGCTCACCACTCAGTAGCCACTTAATTAAGCTAAGCGCTTACGATGGCTCTCTCTGTCGAATATTGTATTTATATATATATATATATATATATGTATGTATATAAATATAAATTCTCATTTTATTGCAAATAATTGTCTGACATTTACAAGCACTTATCGGATTATCGATCAATGAAGACCGATTGATATAGATGAAATCTGATGCTTTACTTCGACCCACAATTTGTGAGATGAGCATAAGGTATATAATATAGATAATGAAGAAACAATCAGCATTACCATCAATGGCATAACCTTGGTGTTTTTTGTTTTGCAAAGCAGGCGATTGGCCAAATTACCCAGTTAACCGTCTCAAGTTATTAAAATCATTTATTTTATTTATAATATTACCATAGGCTGAGATATTTTTTTCCGAAAATATTGCATTCATTATATTATTATTTATTAGTATTGAATTATTTTAATAATGTGCTAACACAAATAATATTTTTAATATACTATTAATAAAGTTGTATGATTCAAAATTTAATAACATTAACTATTTTACACAAACATTTTATCGAAGAATTAAAAACGAAAACATTATTATTTAATTGAAATTTCAAAGCTAAAATCCAAAGTATACTAACTGGATATAATTTATTACCAGAAACCACTCTTATTTTGAAAATTAAAGTATTTTTATTGCCAAAAAGAGTAAGACATTATCACAGAAACTTGTCAGTATAATAAATTTAATCGTGCTTACCCGAAAAGTAAACATTATCTAATTCACCTGTTTACACGTAAATACCGAATTAATAATTATAATAAATGTAAAAACAATTAATTGAAAGGAATGATTTTTGAAAAATTGTTATTAAAAAAATACTAAAAAAAAAAATTAATAAGTGAAATTGAATGAATAGAGTTGAATTTTGTCACATATTAACTTTGAAATCAATAAGAAATTCGTAAGAATATAATACTATGCTAAGAGTAAAAAAATTAGCCATTCTTTCAGTAATATGTATAATTTAGTAATATGACATCTCTTACCACAACATTCTAAAAAATGGAAAATAATATTAATAAATAAAAATTAAGATATTCAAAAGTGATTAATTTCATTGAGTGGTTATTATGTAAAGATTAAATATATATAAATATTTAATAAAAATGAATGAACATGTTACTATTTTTGGGTTGAATACATTTTATAGACTACAGTATGCTACCACATTCTATTAATTTAGGTATTGGTGCAGTGAATAGTGATGATGGATTTTTGAAATTTTTTTAAGCTTTAAGTTAAAGCCTTTAACATATTAGGGCAGCTGATGAGCTATGTTATATCAGTAGTGTAACATTATATAATTAAGATTGATTAATGATAATTTTATTTCGAATTGTTTTTTATTTAATAATATGATGCACTGGTAATTTTATTTTATGCTATAATCTATACGAATTATAATAATAGCTATTGTTCTTTATAAAATAAAATAATGAACCTAATTTGTTTAATATATTTTTAACGTTTTTAAATTTCTGAATGTCATTGAGTATTATGATTAAATATATTATTTTTTTTATTTGCCTATTTCATATATTACGATTGAGAAGTGATTATTTTGTCTTATAAACAAGACAAATTTTGAACAAAAATTTGACGATTAAAATTTTAAAATTAAAAAAATAATATATAATGATCTTAATTAAATTACTTTCATATAATAATAATTTTTGCTCATCTGTAAACATTTTTATAAAATTAAATAAGTTGATAAAAAACATAACATTTTGAATTCCTACTTTTTCTAAATTAATTGAAACAGTTTTATTAAATAATAATAGTTATTATTATTATTTTTTCTTTCTGAATATAATTATCATATTTTAATTTCAATATAAAAATTTTGTTAGTTATTAGAAACGTAATACCTTTTTCATAAAGACCAATACAGCTTTTAATAAGTATCACAATTATTAATGTTATTAAAACTTTATAATAAACCATAGTTACTGTTCAGCAGATACTTACAAATAACAAGCATAAACTATGCAAGTATAAAATATAATTATTTTCCGAATAAGTAAAACTTTATTTATTTATTGGCAACTAAGTACACATATTTTAAACCATATATATAATATATATAGTATAGTATATATATATATATATAATATATAAATATATTACCTACATGAAATCTTGTTTGTTCTCAGAAACATATGAATAAAGAACATATAAAGTAAACCTAACAATTTGGTAGAACAGACTACAGTACCATCAATATTGAAGTCAACAAAGACCATGAAGGAGGGTTTGGACTAAGTTATTTTTATTTTTTATTTTTCCTTAAATTAATATTATTTATAATAAATAATTGTTGATCATGATCAAAGTTTTAATATAACGCTAAGCTAATAATTAATTAATATTGTTATATATATATATATATATATATATATAACGTAGGTATCTAATATCTACTAATATTATAAAGAATCGACTCAAATCTACAAACATTTTTATAAATTACAATTTATTTTTAAAATTGACTTATTTTTTTAAATACCTACATAAACATTCTGTTGAATATAATGTAGGGTGACCATAAAAAAAAGGAACTCGTCCAAACACAATACAGATATGATGAATATATTTATTTTAACATATATCTATACATTGATTGTTACATGAAATTGTTATTGGATATTTTTTTGGTATTTTTGGAAGTGTATGTGAAAATCACATTATTATTCTTTAGGCACAGAGTACTAGCTAACCAGCAGTGCTCTTGGCTCGTTCAATTTATGTTCATACATAGAAATTAACAAAATAAAATATACTAAATAAAATATATTTGTGTTAAAGAACAAATCAAATTTATTATAAAATAGTCAATACTTTTTTTTTATCGTGTTTTCATCTAACATATTTTTGTTTTGTAAATCATATAAAAGTGATAAAATAATTGCCGTAAGAAAAATTAGGTTTTTTGTATTTTTTTATTTCATATGCTGATATTTATCTCCTTTTACTTTTGTTACAGTGTCACTGACTACTTTTAATTTGTTTTACCAAAAAATGTAATGATACTTTACACATAGTATCATTAAAAAAAAAATGTAATTGTAAGACCCTTTTGTTTTTCGAAACGTGAATTTAAACCCAGGTAAATAAATTTTATCTAATTTTATATTTATATTTTTTTTTTATTAAAAGAATATTTATTATTCATGTTACAAGGCATAATAATCAATTTATTAGAAAATACAATAAATAAATAAACAATATGATACACATGAGGAGGGAGGCCATCGAGTAATAAAACTTAACGTTAGTATTTTTTTTTTTTTTTTTTTATTAAATTAAAGTGCTTTGCTTACCACTAATCGATCATTTAATAAATATATGCATCACTGTCTCATAATTCGGTATTTGGGGGGGGGAGATTGTAGGAAGTTTATGTGGAACGCTAGTTTTGTTTTCAGAATTGAAGAAAATAAGTGAAGTCAACTATACAGAATTTTCTTTTAAATTTGTTATTTCAAAAACTTTAATTTGTATTGAAATGAATAATCGATGCGTATTACAACTGAAAACACATTCTTTTTGTTATTATTAGATCATATGTTTTTATCGAATCGTAGTACCGTACTATTTATTTAATAACACGATACGAGTACACGTCTACGTCGTATGCCAGTACGCCACTATGACTAATATTATCAACCTACAGAGTGAACCAAATAACATTTGATGGTACTCAAAGAAACTGGCTAAAAATTAGGGTTTTAAAACATGATTATAATAAAGGTAATTGAATCAATTTTTGAATCTTAACAGAGAAAGAACACTTTTCGTATTATAATTTAACTTTGAATCTTTTTTTTTTTATTAAAAATATCTTTTAGCATGATTATAAAACAAAAATGCACCAAATGTGCAGATAGATTAAGTTAAAATTACAAAAAAATATTGTACAAATTGTGTAGAATATTATCTACGTATTTATGAATTATAATACAACCAATATAGTATGATCAAAAATAAATAATTTGTGCATCACAAAATTATAAAATTTAATTCGTTTAAAATATATCAAAAATTATATCAAAACCAAAAAGACAAATTAAATATTATACTTAAACCAAAAACAAAACTATTATACAGGAAGGTCGAATAAACATACTTTGAAGTAATATATGTTGCTCGAGCCTCTCGACATCAATGAAGATTTCAAATAACAGTAATAACACTAATAACAATGACTAATACAACAGCCTGTAAAAATAAATCATTCGATTCTTCAGATTCCAATCCTCCAACCAAAATTCTAAATAAGGTTAAATGTTAATAACTTAAATATCGAAAATGCTTTAAAGATTTATCGATAATTGGACAAATTATTGATCGATATGACTATATATCAAACATTACTCAGAAAATACCAAATAAATCTTAAGAACATTTCCAACCAGAAGAAATCATAAATTTACATCCGCTTTTAATAGTTAACGGTGCATTAGATTTTGTAATTAATATGCTCTCTAAAATGATACACCTAGCGGTATCTTAAAGTTTCTCATTTAAATCAATCATAAACAAGATTCAAACGAAAAATCTAGAAACCTATATAGAACAATTATTATTTGTCCCAGAATATTCATGTTCATATTGACAAAGTATACAACTTTTTTTAAATACATTAATATTAACATATTTAGTTTATTTGGTATAGTAAACATAATATAATAGTTGAATAAATATAATGAATTAATAATTTAAATTTATAATATACTAAAATTCAAAAGAAGTTGATTTTTTTTTCTTAATACTATTTATTTTAACATATAATGAAAAGTAATTAATTGAATAAATTTGCAGCGCAAATAGGTTCTGGTAGATGATTTCTATACGGAGTTTGAGGTAAGTTATTATTCACTTAATTGAGGGAAGTTTAAAATTTTTTTTGCACCATTCTGATATTTTCCAGTATTTTGTTTCTACAAAAAATAATAAAAAAAAAAGATTAAATTTTATGGCATTTTCTTATTATTTTTTCTACTAGGTAAAGTTAAATAAGAACATATTTAGTCGTATTAATTAAAAATATTTAAAACAGAATAATCTTAGAAGCGCTAGTTGTAGTCTACCGTTCAGGAATTAAAGATAATAAGATGTTAATATAAATGAAACCTTATTTTTATTATACGTATATCGGCTATTATATATATTAGTACGTACTATTTTAACATCTTCATCCAAAGATTATTAAAAATAATATCTTTTAAAGGTTACATGAACTTAATCCCAAAGATTAAAAATAATAATTTTTTTATACTTTTTAAAACCATAATTCTAAAACTACAAATTGATCTGCAGTCAAAGATAACGAAAATATATTATTATTTACCATAGGTAGTATATAACTACAGCATTAATACATAGATAATTATTATTACGCGAAAATTTTTATAACTATTAATGGTTATGTACAATTTAATTATTTATTATTTATTTATGCTGTGTTATAAAATAAATACCAATATAAACCTTATATACCTATTAAGTTAATGCCAACTCAGCGTAAAGTGATTTTGGGTTAGACTTAATCAAAGTAACCCCAAATATTATAAATATATATATTATTATTTGATAATCATTTAACTAGGTATACCTAAATAAATAAGTATTATTATCTATTAGTTATTTTTCACAAGAATACATACCATTCGACGCTATTTTCACAATGTCAATGTGGTGATGGAAATATTGTATTGCATTTTCTATAACAAAGAATTTTATAACTTAAAATATTTTAGTTCTTTGTTTGATTATTGAACTAAATTAAAGCCAATTTAACCTTTTTTTTTTTTTTATTGTAATTGTCTGTCATAAATAATATGCATTATTTGATTTATTGTTTATGAATTTTTCTACTTAATTTGTTTTTAAATTTAGTGCAAGGCTTAAAAAATTGATTTACAAAAATCCTTTGGTATTCAACGTCGAGAGTGTTTTTTTCGTAAAAATTTTGTATTGAAGGTACTCAAAGAAACTGGCTAAAAATCAGGGGTTTTAAACATGATTTTTATTAAGGTAAATAAATAAATTTTAGAATTTTCATAGAGTACCTAAGACAATATTTCGTATTATATAAATGGCTTTTGATTTGTTCTTTTTTTTTTCTAAATAATATGTTTTAGCATAATTATAAAACAAAAATTCACTAACTGTTCATATAGGTTAAGTAAAGATTAAAGAAGAATATCGTACAAATAATGTAGAATCACAAAATTATAAAATATATTTCACTTAAAATAGATTAAAATATTATAATTTATGAAATCAAAACCAAAAAATATAAAATAATACTTATACCAATAACAGAACTATTATACAGGAAGTTTGACAAAACATACTTTCAAAAAATATATGTGGCTTACATCCATTTATAATAGTCAGCTGTGCATTTGGTTTTGTAAGTATACTCTCTTACTTATAAGCGTAGCGGTATCAGAATATTTCTCATAGAAATCAACCATAAACAAGATTCATACAAAAAATCAAGAAACCTATACAGAAAAATTTTTTTTATTTCTTTTCTCGCGTATGAAATGCAGGTAAAAGGCTTATTGGGTGTTTCTAAGGGACCTCCACCCAACAACTAACGAATCTGAAAACAGAACACCTATAGAACGCCTATCGGCCTATCTATTATATCTAACACAAAGTATATGATCTTTAGATTGTCGGCTTGTCCTCTATCAATCATTTTATCTCTTAAATCATTTACCTATAGTGAGGTAAAATTATATCATACAACAATCTCCATTAAGTAATTTACCAGGTCATGAATCTGTAACAGCTGAAATAGCTAGTAAATTAGTTAACACAGTCCTACTACTTTTGCTCTCCGTCACAGTCAACCTCCGCTAGTACATAAGCAATGGCCCATACGAAACTCTGACACTGTCAAAGATCTAGGTCTAACCTTCGATGACCAACGTTGAACATAGATCAAAAACAGGCATAAAAAAAAAATAAAATTAAACTGTCGTCTTACTGTTCGTCTATTTTCTAAAAATTATAAAAATGTACGCTAAAACACTTAAAGAGTTATATACGTAACTGATTAACGTGTGATTGACGGTTTTAAGTTCCATTTCATCTCATAATGAAAATCCAATTGAACGGTAAACGTGTACAAATAAAATCTATGTCGATAAATAGATAAATAATGACAATAATCTATAAATATTTTATAAAATAAAAAATATTCACGATGATTTTAAAAATAACGATTGCTCTTTTGCAAAACACAAATATTTTTAACCCCACCTACCAATATTTATGGTAAACGGATAGTTTGTACTATCTATTGTTTAAGTTACATGTCGCGGACACTTTGTACGGTGATAATAAATTGATAGAAATCGATCGCGAACACTTTGTACAGTGATAATAAATTGGTAAAATTTGATCCCGGAAGTTTTGTACGGTATGTAAATGGTGGTGTTTCTATTTTGCATGTTTTTGCATATTTTGGATAAAATTCATGATGTTATTGCGTATATTGAATAAAATCAATATTATTGCGAAAAATGCATGTTTTATAGTATATTTCGTATTTAATTATTTTAATTCTAGCACTGCTGATTAAAGTATAAAACCCGGTTTTTTTTGTCAAACATACATTTTCAAATTTTTTAAACATAAAATTAAAAATATTTCTACTATTGAATGTGAGTTATGAATTTTATTTCTAAGTTATTTTATTTTACTTCTCAATTATATTATATTAAGACAAATAGCAAATCACTGATTTATTTCAATAAATAAATATTTTTTGTTGTAACTATAATTTTGTGTTTATCTTATAACAAATTAAATGCATATTTTTGCATATTTCGGTAAATAAAATGCATATTTTACAATGTTTTATTGTATACAAATCCTATCCCTGGTTATTATTATTATTATTATTTATGTATGTTAACATTGTTAACTACTTGTGTTTTGTAATAACAAATTATGTCTAACATTTCATCTATCAACATTTTATTTTACCTGAAATAGTACAAATTGTCCGCCATGTACATTTTATTACTTTCTGAAATAGTACAAACTGTCCGCGGTTTTCATTTTTCTGGGTGACCATACAAAGTATCCTACAACCGTATTTATAGTAGTTTGTCTGCAACTCACTACTTACGTTGGTTTTTATTTAAAAAAAACTCTGTACGCAATTAGTATTATGACAACGAAACTCGTGTCCGCAATTGTTCTGTTATAATATTGACCTGAATAATTCGTCCTCAACTAGTATGTGTCTATAAACTGAATTAATTGCCCACCACGAAGTAACATCAGTGGACAGTTCTTCTACTATAGTACAAGCTACTAAATATTAATCTTATACCTATTATACTTATTGTACTTATACATTCTATAATCGTCAAAATAAAATTATTATTATTTTAAAATTCAATAAAACTATTAAACATAAAAAAAATTACCTGAATATTTTTTTACTGTTCTCAAGTAATCTATATTAACAAAAAAATATATAGTTTGTTAAAATATATGCTGCTAGGAACTATATTATTTTTTTTTTTGCTGTAACCCTATAACCAACATAGTAAATTAATAGTAAATTAATAGTACATAATATTATATCGTATTATTGCAGAAGAAAAGTTTTCATAAGTTATACTATAGCATTTACTATGTTATATTACCATCTATACTTGAATAATCTTTAAGATCTTTACAATAATATTCTAAAAAATAAAATATTAAGTGGTAGTATAATAATTCATTTATTTATAGTTTTTGGTTAATATATAAATTAACTTGAATCTAGGATTAAGTACTACCTATCTTATTTATTCATAACTAACTTATAAGTATAGAATTCACAAGAAATTATAGTAACTGATTAAATTAGTACAATGATATTTAGGTTCCGGGTTACTTTCTATGGTCGAATAAAAAATAAGATAGCAGAACGCAAACACGTTGTACTATTCTACACATAAATTCTATACAAAATATAAATAATTCGTTTTATCGTATGTTCGAAACGCAAATCTCCTTAAGAATTCATAAGAGACAAAAATCCAATGCTGGTGACAATAATAAACTATTAAATTTATATAACGTATCAAAAATAGAAAATAACAAAATTCGAATTTCAAATTTTCAAATTCTCTATATTGGCAATATTATAAAAATATAGTTCTTAACAATTTTTTCAACGATGTTATTTATTTATATTTGTGTTGTACACATTTTTAATTTGTTTATTTTTTATAGAAATATACAACTTGTAGGAATAGTATAAAATTTTAAATAATTTTGATTGAGTGAATAATTTTTATATTATCATTCACCACTTTAATGAATCCAAATTAATTAATTTTTTATTCTTAGATTAAGTTTTTTCTCGTATTATTATTTTTTTCTTTAAAATACTGATTTGAATAACCTAGTGATTAATTAAACACTGTTAAGACAGCAAGAAAAATAAATTATACGTACAATTATATAATTTACCAAGTCCTTTATACTTTTAAGTTAATATTTTTGGAAACTAATTCTTAAACTTATTAGTTGTATGGTAAAATTGGTGCTGATATTATCACTATATGTTATATTTCTTACATCTAACTATTTATTTTTTATAAAACCTGGTCTTATTAATGATGAATTAGAAAAAATTAAATAATATTTATTAATCAAATATTTAGCATATTTATAATATTTATATAATATTGTATGATAATTTTCTTACGTACTTATATTATATGAATCAATAACATTGGAGTATAGATTTCTGACTAATAATAAATGTATAATATATTTATATTAATCTACTGTAATTTTTTTAAAATTGTTTTATATGTTAGTTTAAAATTTTGAATCTTCGTTTATTTATAGATATACAATTTAAATCCCTTCCGAATTATATCCAGACATTTTTTTGAATAATTTTTTTAGTGAATACTTTAAATAAAGGGGGAAACATTTTTCCTTCTAAACGAAAATGATATAAAACAACGGCGGCAATGTATATTTTCACCATAAATGTATTCATTATCCTATAGTCTACACATTTCGTTTGATCTAAATAATGTTAACATCCTTAAACCATTAAAATCAATTTGATTAAAAATTATCAATATATTGCCTATAGTATAGATTACACTGACAACCTTAACTACTGTGTACTGTATTACATACAGAAAATATGGCCAATAATTTCATAAATGTTAAACTAAACTTTTAAAACACTCAACACCAATTAGGTATTGATTTAATATCAGCCCGTCTATTATGCACAGAACATTTTATACAACATATTTTGCATAGATATAATTAACATTCCCATAATGGAACTTATAAAAATTATAAAGGTTATTGACCAAATAATTGATGACTTAGAATAACTAGAATATTTATACATTGAAAAAGTTGTTGTTTTCTAAGTAACTTCTACGCACAATAAATTTTTTACTATTATACAGTGATAATTGTTTTTATTTTTTTTTTAAATGTAAGGAAGATTTTCGAATTAATAGATGGAACGTGTTTAAAATTTAATTTAAATGTTTATTTTATATTTGTATTACCTATATCTGTTATTCAAGTACAAGATACATTTTATAAAATATTTAAGAGAAAAGGACAAAACAATATAAACTTTTTTGGTAGAATATTCACATTTAAAATGTTAATATGACTAAATTTCAATACGTGGACAAAAATGATAACATTAATTATATAATTATTATTTAAACTATTTTCTATTCTCATCGGTTATAATACAATGAATTAGGCTATTGAGTTGTGCCTTATACGTTCATATTTTATATGTATCAAACTAGGATTCAAATAGTAAATATTATGATTATAAAAAAATTATTATACTTACAATAATGCACTGATATCGACACTGTTAAAAAATAATATGATTTAACAATTATAAGATTATATACACATAATATTAAATGTGAATACAATTGGTTTAATAAATATAAATTATAGCAATAAAAATAAGTACCTATATAGTACCAAATACTTTTGTAAAACAGCTTATTCAAGATAATAAATATATTATTAAATAAGAGATATTTAAGAAAATAAATTATGATATGGTATTTTGTTACAATTTATAAATGTTATACTGTTCTTAGAAATTTATTAGTTCCTACTCAACTACCTATAATTATTATACTGGCCAAAAACGTACAATTTATAATAATTCGCGATACAGTCAACAAAATACTTGCGTATTTTCTATATGGATCGTCATATTGCGTGTTTGTGTTTTTTTTAAAATTATTTTTTTAATTACACAGCAAGGGAAAATGGAAACCCGCATGTTACCAAAGGTAAAAGTAAGGAAAGTGATTTGTACTCAATAATAAATAGTAATTTAACATTTATATAACAGAGATCATAATTTTTGTGTTACCTACTACATTAAAATGATTTCCATGAAAAATATTTATATTTTATAGTTTATGTAGCTGCTATTCGTACCGATATGAGTATTTAACACACAGTTTTAAAATAATTGTTTAATATACCATATTAAAATATTCCAAAATTACGATAAAATTAATAAATAAATATTTAATTTTCATATATTTATACAAAATTTATTCAAGAAAATTAATAACATAACTAAACTTAATACTAATTCTAAGTCATTTTACGAATTTAATTGTGTATTATACTATTATTCACTACTGACTGTAACAGCGATTTTAATATTATTTAATAAGATTTAATTTCGAAAAACAATGTTCCAGTCAATGATGCGATATGGTAAAAAATATTTAATGTAACATCAATCATCTTACTTGTACATGCTAAATATATTGAACAATCATAAATTAATATAATATTTTCGAAATTAAATTTAATTAAATTTCCACAGATGTTTTATATTTTATTGTTTAATAGCCAACGAGGTGACAACCATAAAATATTAACGTATTAAATATTAATATGATTAAAATATTAAATTAGGTAAAATTCAACAATATAAAAGTATTAGCTTACCATTAATACCTATAATGTGTTTAAATGTAATTGATTGATCAGTATTATAACTAATAATTTATTAAAATACTACAATTCTAGGATATAATATAATATAAGTTAATTTTTATGACAATGGCTCAATTGTTTACATTGTTCGAAAGTGACTAAAATTCAATAATAAACAATTATGTGCTTACGTTCTATTTCTGAAAATTGTTTAAACAAAATTGATTCATTAGTTTTATAACTAATAATTTATTAAAATCCTACAATTATATGATATCAGTAAATTTTTATGACAAATAAAAAACAATTATTTAGCAATAAATGTATAATTTCTTTAAATACCAAAGTTTTTAACCTACTTCACACACAAAACAGCCACGAATCAAATTAACTTTTAAATCGAATAGATAGTTACACGCTATAGAGTGGCGTAATTGTGGGGAGGGGGGGCAAGGGAGAGCACATGCCCCTTCTGGCAATTTTTCGAGAGATTAAGGTATATGTTTTAACCAGGGGGAGGGGTGTCTGGGTTTTGATAATAATAAATATATTAGATTCGTTATACATTTCTCCCCCTAGATTTTTTTCCCAGTTACGCAACTGACGCTAAACATGTTAACCAAAAAGCCCCATTGCCAGTCAAGCATTTTAACATACAATTTCAGAGATTGTCTTCGATTATAAACGGCGTCTATAAACTTACAATACAACAAATATATAATAATTTGACCTCACCAAAATAAGATACTTTATAATGTTCATACAATTATGTGAAAATATCTTAGAAGAAAGTTGAAATTTCCTACGATTCGTCTTCGACACATAGTTATTTGTTTATTTTTTCATTGAAATGGGAAATTATCATAATAATTATTAATTATTATTATTATCATCACTATTATTTTTTAACTAAAAATTTCAAATTAATTTTTTTATTTAAATTAAATGATCAATATTTTTGACAATTTCAAGTATCAATAATCAACCAGAAAACCAAGTATAAAGTATACCAATACGGAAAGATATTTATAATTTTAATGACAAATCAATCAATATGTCAGAAACATAAAATTTGAACATTATCTCCCCTGTTTTAACGGTTGATATTATTGGATCAATTGTCCTAAAGTGACTAAAATTCAATAATATACAAATATGAGCTTACGTTTGATTTCTGAAAATTGTATAAATGAAATTGATTCATTAGTTTTATAACTAATAATTTATTAAAATTCTACAATTCTATGATACAAGTAAATTTTAATGACAAATTAAAAACAATTATTCAGTAATAAGGTTGTCAATTCTAAAAGTGTTCTTTATGGCTACGATACAAAAAATATATAATAATTTGAGCTCACTAAAATAAGATAATTTATAATATTTATAAAATTAAGTGAAAATATCATAGATGACAGTTGAAATTTTCTTTCATTTCGTCACAATTTGTCACATAGTTATTTGTTGATTTTTCGATTGATATGAAAATTATCAAAATCATTAATTATTATTATAAGTATCATCACTGTAATTTCTTAATTAAAAATTTCAAATAAATTTTTTTACCTAAGCTAAATGATCAATATTTTTATCAATTTTAAGTATCAATAATCAATCAGAAAATCAAGTATTAAGTATAACAATATCGCAATGCGAAAATATCTTTATAGTTGTTATGTCAAATCAGTCAGTACGTCAGAAATATAAAATTTGAACGTCATCTCCCCTGTTTTAATGTGATCTCCCCAGTATTAATGGTTTAATATTATTGGCTCAATTGTTTACATTGTCCTAAAGTGACTAAAATTCAGTAATATACAATTATGAGCTTACTTTCTTTTTCTGCAAATTGTTTAAACAAAATCGATTCATTAGTTTTATAAATAATAATTTATTAAAATTCTAAAATTAAATGATAGGTATAAGTAAATTTTTATGAAAAATAAAAAAACAATAATTCAGTTTTAAATGTATAATGTCTTAAAATACCACAGGTTTTAACCTATGTCACTTTTAACACAGCCACGTATTAAATTAATTTTTGAATCAAATAAAATATAGTTACATGCATTCAAAGTGTTAAACAAACAATCCCTATTGTCAGCCACGCATTTTAAAATATAATTTTTGAGATTGTCTTCGATTTTAAAAGACAGCTATATAGTTAAAATACAATAAATATATAATCATTTAAGCTTATTAAAATAATATAGTCTATAATGGTTATTAAATTATAGGAAAATATCATAGATGACAGTTGAAATTTCCTTTCGTTTTGCTACGATCCGTCACATAAATATTTGTTTATATATCGATTGATAGTATTGATATAATTATCAAAATCATTAATAATTATTATTAGTATTATCACCGTTATTTTTTAATTAAAAATTTCAAATTAATTTTTTTACTTAATCTATATAATGAATTATTTTACCAATCTTAAATATCAATAATCAACCAGAAAATAAAATATTAAGTATACCAATACGGAAGGACATTTATGTTTTAAATGAAAAATCAGTGAGTATGTCAGAAATATCAAGTTTGAATGTGATCCCCCCTGTTTTAATGGTTTAATTTTATTGGCTAAATTGTTTAAATTGTCCTAAAGTAGCTTAAATTCAATAATATACAATTATGATTTTACGTTTTTTTACGATTAGTTTTATAACTCATAATTTATTAAAATGCTACCACTCTATGATATAAGTTAATTTTTATAACAAATAAAATTCAATTATTCAGTATAAAACTATAGAATGTATAATATCTTAAAATACCAATCTTCCTACATCACACTCAACATAGTCACGCATTAAATTAACTGTTGAATCGAATATAGTTGCATGCTCGCCACATATTAAACAAAAAAGTCCTATTATCAGCTACACGTTTTAATGTATAATTTCTGAGATGTCCGTCGATTTTAAAAAAATCTCCCTGGTTACAAGTTATAATACATTCTAATATATAAAAATCTCGTGTCACAATGGAAATGTATATTGAAACTCTTCCGAAACGACTTGACCGATTTTCATGACATTTTGTGTGTATACATAAATATATTTTATATATTATATAATACTGAATATATATATATGTATATATATTCAGTGGGATTGATAGAGTGATTTGTAAACTATTTTTCATACTCCTAAGTGTAAAGGGTGGCTCTCCACAAATATTTTTTAATGTTAAACATGTAAATTATATACCTATTACTTATATATATATAGGTGGCTTCTAGCTACCTGTGTAGTATATATATAATTATATATCGTATATGATCTAAGTTTTTGTCTTTCAGGTATGATTTTTCCAAGAAGTTTATCGATAAAAATAACATTGGGCATCGCGTGTACACTAATATATGTATACAGAATATTTCTATAACTGCATTGTTTGTCAATCTAGGCTAATTAGTAGGATATATTATATAATATATGGTCATCTCCCCTGTTTTATGGTTTAATATTATTGGAACAATTGCTGTTTACATTGTCCTAAAGTGACTAAAATTCAATAATATAAATTTATAGACTTACTTTTAATTTCTGAAAATTGATCAAAATTTTTGACAATTTTAAATATCAATAATCAATTAGAAAATCAAGTATTAAGTATAGCAATACGGAAAGATATTTATAATTGTTACGACCAATCAATCAGTATGTCAGAAATATAAAACTTGAACATCATCTCTCCTGTTTCAATGGTTTAATATTATTGGCTCAATTGTTTACATTGTCCTAAAGTGACTAAAATTCAATAATATAAATTTATGGACTTACTTTTAATTTCTGAAAATTGTATAAACGAAATTATTCATTAGTTTCATAACTAATAATTTATTAAAATTCTATAATTCTATGAATTAAATAAATTTTTTTACGGGGGTGGGGTGTCAGGGTTCTGATAATAATAAATATATTAGATTCATTATATATTCCCCCCTTGATTTTTTTCTAGTTACGTAACTAACGCTAAACATGTTAACCAAAAAGCCCCATTGTCAGTCAAGCATTTTAACATACAATTTCAGAGATTGTCTTCGATTATAAACGGCGTCTATAAACTTACAATACAACAAATATATAATAATTTGAGTTCACTAAAATAAGATGCTTTATAATGTTCATAAAATTATGTGAAAATATATTAGATGAAATTTGAAATTTCCTACGATTCGTCTTCGACACATAGTTATTTGTTTATGTTTCCATTGATATGGAAAATTATCACAATAATTATTAATTATTAATATCATCATCACTGTTATTTTTTAATTAAAATTTTCAAATTTATTTTTTTACTTCAGCTAAATGATTAATATTTTTGACAATTTTAAATATCAATAATCAATTAGAAAATCAAGTATTAAGTATAGCAATACGGAAAGATATTTATAATTGTTACGACCAATCAATCAGTATGTCAGAAATATAAAACTTGAACATCATCTCTCCTGTTTCACTGGTTTAATATTATTGGCTCAATTGTTTACATTGTCCTAAAGTGACTAAAATTCAATAATATAAATTTATGGACTTACTTTTAATTTCTGAAAATTGTATAAACGAAATTATTCATTAGTTTCATAACTAATAATTTATTAAAATTCTATAATTCTATGAATTAAATAAATTTTTTTACGGGGGTGGGGTGTCAGGGTTCTGATAATAATAAATATATTATATTCATTATATATTCCCCCCTTGATTTTTTTCTAGTTACGTAACTAACGCTAAACATGTTAACCAAAAAGCCCCATTGTCAGTCAAGCATTTTAACATACAATTTCAGAGATTGTCTTCGATTATAAACGGCGTCTATAAACTTACAATACAACAAATATATAATAATTTGAGTTCACTAAAATAAGATACTTTATAATGTTCATAAAATTATGTGAAAATATATTAGATGAAATTTGAAATTTCCTACGATTCGTCTTCGACACATAGTTATTTGTTTATGTTTCCATTGATATGGAAAATTATCACAATAATTATTAATTATTAATATCATCATCACTGTTATTTTTTAATTAAAATTTTCAAATTTATTTTTTTACTTCAGCTAAATGATTAATATTTTTGACAATTTCAAGTATCAATAATCAACCAGAAAACCAAGTATAAAGTATACCAATACGGAAAGATATTTATAATTTTAATGATAAATCAATTAGCATGTTAGAAATATAAAACTTGAACATAATCTCTCCTGTTTCAATGGTTTAATATTATTGGCTCAATTGTTTACATTGTCATAAAGTAACTAAAATTCAATAATATACAAATATGAGCTTACTTTTGATTTCTGAAAATTGTATAAACGAAATTGATTCATTAGTTTTATAACTAATAATTTATTAAAATTCTACAATTCTATGATACAAGTAAATTTTAATGACAAATGAAAAACAATTATTCAGTAATAAGGCTGTCAATTCTAAAAGTGTTCTTTATGGCTACGATACAAAAAATATATAATAATTTGAGCTCACTAAAATAAGATAATTTATAAAATTATGTGAAAATATCATGGATGACAGTTGAAATTTTCTTTAATTTCGTTACAATTTGTCACATAGTTATTTGTTGATTTTTCGATTGATATGAAAATTATCAAAATCATTAATTATTATTATAAGTATCATCACTGTAATTTCTTAATTAAAAATTTCAAATACATTTTTTACCTAAGCTAAATGATCAATAATTTTATCAATTTTAAATATCAATAATCAATTAGAAAATCAAGTATTAAGTATACCAATACGGAAAAATATTTATAATTGTTACGACCAATCAGTCAGTATGTCAAAAATATAAAATTTGAACGTCATCTCCCATGATTTAATAGTTTAATATTATTTTTTCAATTGTTTACATTGTCCTAAAGAGACTAAAATTCAATAATAATATACAATTATAAGCTTACCTTTTTCTTCTGAAAATTTTCAAACGAAATTGATTGATTAGTATTACACAAAATAATTTATAAAAACTCTACAATACTATAACGAAAGTTAATTGTTATGACAAATAAAAAACAATTATTCGGTCCAAAATTTATTATACATCTTAAAATACCAAAGTGTTTATTTATTATTATTATTACTATCACTGTTAAATATTAATTAAAAATTTCAGCACGGAGCAAATGACCAGGGAAACAAACAAACATATGTTGAGCCACGTAACAAAAAATTAAAGGGAGTTTTCTATCGTGTCTCATGACAATAATGGGAACAACTATATGAGTTCTACCGAGTATTTAGCTGACATTTCTCAGTTATCTACTTATGGTGGCTTATGTGAATTAGTGGCAGCTGGACAATTGGTCCACTACGTTTATGAGGTTTGCCGCAATTATCAGCTCTATGAGCGTTTTGGTATTGAAGGTAATCCCGTATTCAAAATGCGTTTTACGCAAGATCTCTCTAAGGGCCATTTTTATATCTACCTATTACAATAGTAAGAAATATCGACCACTCAGAGAGACTCGAAATTACAGCAATCACTTTTCTCTTTATCCATGAAGAAGCCTGGAAAACGTTGTGCCAGATACACCGGCAATATAAGAAAAAAACAACTTCAAAACGCAGAAAAGATATTTGCACTTCGTAATCCTTTATTGCAGTTGCCAAGTACCAACGAAATAATCCTGAGGTAGACAGAACTGCTAGCTTTAAATATGAGCATACTAATCCTCTCCGAAAAGTTGAAAGACTGACACTTCAATGAAGAATAAAGGTCAACTCAGGAATAGCGTACAATCTTAACCTGGCTTATAAGGTAGATGGCACTATAGCTCTGGGTTCCATGAACCACAAGTACAAATACTGTAATGCTCTAAAATGGAAAGAAAAAACACTTGGAATATACTGCAATAATGGCAAAGTGCAGCTTCCATCTTTTAAATCTTTGCTGAATGCTTTGCGGTGTACGACGGGCATGATGTTCTCTATGCATTTCAAAACTACTCAACTGATTTTGATGAAATTATGATTAATGTGTGTAATTTTATCTCCGCCATAAGGTAGAATAGTTTTTATCCCGATTAATGATCTACGCATATTTACCTCTTTATTATGTTTAGGGATGTGCGATTATATCATCGATTATTTGAAGATAAGATTGTTTTCGAATTATACATAATCGGTGAATCGATTGAAAATATGAAATGCTGGGCGGGACAATTATGTCAAGTTGATATGTTGGAAATATCATCTATGCACTAAATCAAAAGACCTAGTATAGTTTTTATCCTCACGCTAAATGTTAGCATTAGGCAACTAAACTTAAAACGGATGCATTTTGTACGGGCAGCGAAGTGTACTGTAGTAGAAATATAAAATTTGAATTCTCCCCTGTTTAATTGTTTAATATTATAGGATGAATTGTTTATATTGTCCAGTAATGTAGCACAGTAAAAATATGTCACACATTTAAGGCCAGGAAGAACAGATACTAAGGTGTGAAAAACTACATGTATTAGTTAATGTAAAGACTAAAGATACAATACACGACTCTTCGATTTGCATTGTGCACTAGTGAACAGATATATTGTGTCGTATA
This sequence comes from Rhopalosiphum maidis, assembly GCF_003676215.2. NCBI lineage: Eukaryota > Metazoa > Arthropoda > Insecta > Hemiptera > Aphididae > Rhopalosiphum > Rhopalosiphum maidis. The sequence continues at coordinate 80,569,074 of NC_040878.1, read as the reverse complement.
GGGTGATGATATTACCATTTAAAATTTTTTTTTTTATATATATACAACTAGTACATAATGGTATCTATCGTGGTATTTGTTAAGAATTGGCCGTTGTGTATAAGGTGCAGTTATGAAGATGATTTAAGTCGAATTTGTGTATTGGTATAATGAGAAGATTAGGTGTACTTACTTTTCTTTTTGAAAAGTGTAAAAGATAGATTGATATCTGTGTAATAAATGTCATAACAAATTTAATATTATTAAATTATACAATTTTATAAGTTTGTTACAATGGTTAATTTTAATGAAATATCATCAAACATAGTAATATGAATTTAAAGTATATCAATACGGAAAGATATTTATAATTTTATAACAAATCAGTCAGTATGTCAGAAACATAAAATTTGAACATCATCTTCCCTGTTTTAATGTTTTAATATTATTGGCTCAATTGTTTACATTGTCATAAATTAACTAAAATTCAATAATATACTAATAATATAATTATGAGCTTACTTTTATCTTCTGAAAATTGTTTAAAAGAAATTGAATAATTAGTAGTATAACAAATAATTTATAAAAATTCTATGATATAAGTAAATTTTTATGACAAATAAAAAACCTTTATTCAGTATAAAATGTGTAATATCTTAAAATACCAAAGTCTTTAACCTACGTCACATTCAAAACAGCCGCGCATTAAATTATCGCTTGAATCGAATATATAATTACATGCTTGTGCAATATGTTAAACAAACAACCCTCATTGTCAGCCAAGCATTTTAACATATAATCTTTGAGATTGTCTTCGATTATAAACGGCATCTCTAAGGTTACAATACAGCAAACATATAATAATTTGAGCCCACTAAAATAAGATACTCTATAATGGTTATACAATTATGTGAAATATCTTAGACGACAGTTGGAATTTTATTTTATTTTCAACCATTATAATTTGTTTTTTTTTGCTATGGTAAATTATCATAATTATTATTTAATTTTATTAGAAGTACAATTTTCATATTTATTTTTTTACTTATGCTAATCAATATTTTGTGCTAATTTCAAATATCAATAGTTAATCAGAAAATCAAGTATAAAGTTTTTTATAATTTTAATGACAAATCATAACAGAAATATAAAACTTGAAAGTTATCTTGCCCGTTTAAATTGTTTAATAGTATGGTCTCAATTGCTTACATTTTCCTAAGCTATTGTCATCATAATGTGATATTATCAACTATTTATTTTTTGTGTTTTTTTTTATGTGTAAGCAGTGCTTAAAAATTATATTTGTAGTTATACCTAAATGTATTAATTATTCAATATATTATTAACCGATGTTTAACATTTATCCCATGCTTTTTCTTGCAGCAAAAAAATATCGATAAGAAAGTTACAATTATTTTTAAGCATTTTAAGTTAAAATTTTAGGTTAAACGAAAATTGACGAATTTTCTTTTAATAATTTTACTTTATTTTTTTGTGATTTAAAAATGATTAATATGTGGATTTAAAACTTTCTTCATAACGAGTATTGTTGTTTTAAATATATATACAGTAATTTCAAACTATTGTCATATATATGTATAAAAATATATATTCAGGCATTTAAAAGTATATCAGATATCAGCAATTCACGATATTATCTTGGATTATTTCATGTTTATAAAATGTGAGTTTATATGTCTTAACTTAACAGGATAAATTACTCACCTTTTTTTACACAAAATTCTTTTGGAGTCAAAGGCTTTTCTGTGAAGAAATAAAAAAATAATTATCGTTTTATGTCGGAAAGGTACCCTTTTTCACTAGTTTTGTATTTAATTCAAAAATATATTGTTATATAAACGATGTACCGTCAATTTATCGTAAACAATTTACCGCGCGACAATTGACCGTAAACAATTGATCGCAAACCAATTGATTGCAATTGCAATTTACTGCACGGTAATTTATCGCAAACTATATAGGTTATTTCAGGGTTATTTTATAAGGCCAATATTATTTTTTCGTAACTTTATTCGATCGTTAACGTTCAAGTCTTATTTAACATTATACTCGTACCCTATTTTATCAGTCCGTATTTTTCCCTAAGTCGTATAGATGAACCATGAAACACTACGAAAATATATCAGTACTGACACATTCAGGGACGTACACTTGGAGGTGTTTTGGGTGTTCAAACACCCCCCGAAATATTTGGTTTTCGTATGGTTATTTACTTATTCTATTTTAATGTTAATTGTGATATAATACTTTGATAGACAGGTATGATATTACATTGTGTTTTTGAAAAACCAGTTAAAGCATAAATAAAAAATTTAATACTAACAATTTAGAATAATTGGTGATATTGAATTGAGTCCATACTTTTATGTGTTTGAATTGATTCCAGCTTATTTTCTTAATTTTTAATAATATCTTTGAATTGAGTTCACATAGATAAAATGTAATAAAAACTACCTACACAGTAATATGTACTCAAAAGTCAAAATAAAATGCTTTTTTTCATTTACCCCATTCGGGACATCCAAATATTTTTATTCTTGTGGACACTCTTCTAGGAATATAGTCTGATACACATATAAAATTAAAAAGCAAAGTAAAAAACCATGTAAAGAAAAATTATATAAAAATGTTGCATATTATAGTTTTAAATTGTAAGTTAAATTTTTTTCATTTTTATATACCGAACAACATTTAAAAAAATATATTTTTAACCATACATGTAATCAGAGTTGTGTCAAATTTATTAAAATTAAATATATATTCAAGATGTTCACCTTTGAATTTCAAATTAAAAATTATTACTGAAAATGTTATTTTCCGATCAATTTCTTAGTGGTAAATTACAATTGCGATAAATTGGCTTGCGATCAATAATTTGCGATAAATTGTTTACGATCAAATGACGTGTACCCTATATAAAGTGTTCATAATTATAAAAAAAATATATAGAATAATTATATTTGTTAATTACCATTATCTTTTATTTTTATTTGTCTATTTATTTCGAAGAATGATAATGTATATTCTAGAAATTATAATATTGGAGTTTTATTAGTATTATATATATTATCGTTAAAATTATAAATAATATATTGAATTATCCTTTCCGCTGAAAGCCACTTTTATCTGAATTTGTGTGCTTTAATAGGTATATTTCATTTGTCTCCTTCCCCACCCATTTTAATTAGCCTTTTTAAAAACAAATTATTAAAGGATAATGTTAAAAAAATTTCTAATTTTGATTTTTGGTTTTAACCACCTATCTGAATTATTTTATCTATAGTAGTCGGTAAAGATATTTGTTTTGTTTGTAAGCATTTCGCTTATGTTCAGTATGCATTTAAATTCATAAATAACCATATTTTGAATATAATTTTATTTCAATATACGAGTATAATAGTTAACAACCACAAATTACATTACCAATATTATTTTTATTATTTTGTCTGTTTAATTGTATGGTGTTAAATGTAATTGTTTAGAATGTTGGAGGTAGCTAAATATTGAATAATGATGTTAATTTCGACGTTAAGGTGATTTCTAATTCTATACTGTTAGATTTAATTTAATTGTAGTACCTGTTATTTTGTTACCAGTTTCATTAATTTTTATTCGAATGAATAATTAACAATAATTATTATTATCATTGTTACTAATATACAGTTTTTTATTCAATTTATATGTTGAATTAACAAAATATTATTATATCCGTTTGTCGACTAGCACAATAATTTGTCCTATGTTTAGTTGTTGTAAGTTAGTTTTTTCAATAGTAGACCATTTTTAAATCGATATATAAAATTATTTAATTGGTTCTTTTATTTTCGTCATCATAGTACCTACTCTACGTAGATTTATTGTACAGTGTATATTACCTCAGTAACAATTATCAGTATGAGTATTAAAGAACATACTTAAAGAACGTTGTGTTAAAAAATATCAAAATATCGTTTAACAAATAAGATTAGTACATAGTAGCCAAGTGGTTAAGATATCTGAAAATTGTATATTATTCATTATAATTAGACCTATACTCGGTGACGCTGAACTTAAACTTTTTTGCGAAGCGAAATCTAAAATTATTGTTCCAATTTAAAGTAACTACGGTTATTAATTTCGAATTTAGAACTATACAAACAAAACTAAATTGATTTTGACTGCAAAAACTGGATTTGCGTACACATCATATATCATAAAAAATTTACATAATATTCGTATTATTTTTTGGCAAGTCTTGTATTTTTATTGTTACCCTAGTCTAGTCTATAGTCAGTCACAGGACAAGTAAGATTAATAGGTATATATTTTATACAAAAATTGCATTACAAGATAGATTTATTCAATAATTGAGACTTTCTTTTAACCGAATTTTGAAGGTCCGAGATCCCCCTCTGAACATCAAGAAGAATCTTTTATCTTTTTTTTTTATAAACTAATAATTTATAACCATATCGTCTTCCCGGATCGATTAATTAATCATAATAATTATCAGTAGGTATTTACGATAATTAAAAAAAAAACGATAATGAATAATACGGTGTTTACTAGTTGCGGTCAAAACCAAATATTACGTACTAGTTGCGGTCAACTAACTAAAAGGTTACTTACTAATTGCGGTCACTGTTTGTGCTTTTATAACTCAATAGTAGGATAAAAGTACAAAAATAAATAAACATTTCTTAAATATATTGTATTTTTATATTTCAAAAATAACAGTAATCGACTTCAGTTTAAGTTAAGTATTATAAATTTATAATTATCATATCGTCTTTTATGAAACAAACTACTGTGACGTTTGATAATCATTTAAGATTACTATACAGCATATTATACAGTATAAATTTACATAACATGGTATTTAATAGCTCTAAAGTCAACTCCAATATAAAAGCATGGAATTTGTACATACAAAAAACAAAAACAATCTCCAGATTAGACTACTTAAAAATCGTGGGCTTCAAATTTCAAATTAATTTATATAGGTATACACATTATAATATTAAATTTATTAATACTAATATATAATTTCAATTCTAAATTTTTTAACTCATTTTATTATCACTGTAAAAGCTCAGTCTTTGCTGTAACCCCAACTTAGATATTACCTACAATTGCAGTGACCGCAACTGTTATATGTACTTAACTCAAAAATCATCCACGACCGCAACTAGTATGCAGCTGAATAATAATTATAATAACATTATATATAATCATGTATTGGCTTATTTGACATTATAATATAGTCCTAGGTGAAAAAAATTAAAAGATTAATCGTTCAAACACATCTCAAATTAAAGGACGCAGTTTATCATAATAAAATGTAAAAACTTACCTCCAAATTGATAATCTGGATTATTACCTTTCAGATAATTTTGAAATTCTTTAAAAGAATCTGTGATGGATTACATGCCAAAAAAAAAGTCTAAATTATATACCAGGTACCGATAGTTCATATCATTCCATTTAAAACTGAATAGCATGTCTTACACACCAATTCCTAGTATATTTCAATTAGTCGATGGCTTAAAGGAAGTACAGTGTGATATATATTTAAAAATGGGTAGTTCAAATTTAAACAATAAACGCCGAGAAATATTCGAAATGAAAAATGTATACGTTTGACGCAAATTATACGACATTTATGTATTGCATGCTGTTCTAATATATGGAAATAAATCTCTTTACATTATGTCTAATAAACTTTTAATTTATAATTTTATCATACTAAATTACTTACTATAACGGATTGAATAACAGAAGTTGATAAATCCAGAGTGATCTATACAAATAATAATGTATCCCAATTAATTTTATTCAAGGTTAAATCCTTCTTCGTTTAACGTGTAATTAGTTATTTTTTATTACTAATTAGTAAATGAGATACTCTGAGTCGAGCGTGTAAATTTGAATTCAATGATTTTGGTATATCGTTGTGTACGGACAACAATTCTGATTTCTGAGTGAAGGTTTGACAAATTATACTGTTTTATGATAAGCATGTAGCATGTACATAACTTAACCTACAACCGAAAATGGACAACAAATCCAAGAAAACCAAGCTTTGACAGAATTAAGTATAACAAGCGAAATCCGCATCAAGAAGATACGAAATAATCCAGAACAATGTAGTTTTCACGAATTAATAATATGGGCCAATCACAGGCTACCACAAGTGCAGCATGTTATATACAAATACCGGCACAGTATACCCCAACACCGCCCAAAAAGCACGTGGCTTCCTGACGGCGGTGTATTCAATATTAAGCCAGTATAGGGCACTTTCATTTACAGCGAGACTTTCAATATATAAAATATATCTAAGGGGCCCATCGTACTGTACGCTGCACCGATTTAGAGACACCTCATTGGTCAACACACATGGTCACATCTCACATGGACCAAGATCGAGGCCTTCCTTGGCACATAATATACTATACGCACTATAACCGTCGCCCACTACATGGAAACATACCAAAATCTATTAAATTCTACAAACACCTCACCCCTCAGAGACGAAGCTCTCCGCCTAGAAAAATCCCTCCAACACGCATATACGCACACAGTCAATCACCAAATTCCCGCATTTATCACAGCTAACCTGAACTGACAAAATACCGTCCGACAAAACATCTCACACAGAGTGAAAAGGCCCTAGCACCTAGTGATCTAAATAGGCTGCCGGCTGACTAACCAAAGCAAGTTGCAACGAATCAGTCTTTTCCATTACTTCGATTACTATTCTGACGAATGCCAACGCAATTTAAACCGACGCTCTCCCACCAGTTCGCCACATATGACCAACCACCAGCAACCTCTGGTGTTTGACGTGAATGTTATTGTTGTGAATATGGTACATTAAACGAGCACATCGGCCGAGTTGCAACGCTCGATTGTGACATTACTACCAGCGACCACCGGTGTCCACAACGCGGCGCTACCGTCGACGGAGCTGCAGGACGACGGCAGTTCGTTCGTAGTGGCACACCACCAGAAGTTGCTGAGCGTCAACGTTTATATCATCGATACGCAACGAACTCCCGGCCATCCAACGGTTATTTAAGCCTCACCCTTCCCGAGTACAGCTCACCGCTCAGTGGCCACTTCATTGAGCTATGTGATGACAATGGCTCACTCCGTCACAATATTCAAAAATATCGTATATTATGTATAAGTGTATATAAATATAAATCCTCATTTTATTGTAAATAATTGATGGGTCACTAGCCACTGCCTGACATTTACAAGCACCTACTGACTCACCGTCTATCGACCAATGAAGTCCGATTGATATAGAGATCCGACGCTTTACTTCGACCCATAATTTGTGAGATGAACATTAATTAAAGATAGTAAAGAAACAACCAGTAATACCATAAACGGCATAATCTTGGCGTTATTTATTTTGCCAAGCAGGCGATTGGCCAAATTACCCGGTTAACCGTCTCAAGTTATTAAAATCATTTATTTTATTTATAATACTACCGTCAGCTGATATAATTTTTTTCCGAAAATATTGCAATCATTTCATTATTTGTATTTAACTATTCTAATAATGTACAATATTTTTAACATATTCTTTATCAACTTATAGAATTCAAAATTTAATAACATTAATTATTACACAAACATTTTATCGAAAAATAAAAAAAAATGAAAACATTATTATTTAGTTGAAATTTCAAAGCTAAAATCCAAAGTATACTAATTGGATATTAACTATTACCGGAAACCACCCTTATTTTGAAAATTAAAGAATTATTATTGCCAAAAAGAGTTAGACATTATCACAGAAACTTGTTAGTATCATAAATTTAATCATGCTTACCCGAAAAGTAAGCATTTTTTAATTCATCTGTTTACACATAAATACCGAATTAATAATTATAATAAATGTAAAAACAATTAATTGAAAGGAATGATTTTTGAAAAATTGTTATTAAACAAATACTAAAAAAAAAAAATAATTCAAGTTCATTTTAACTCTCGTAATTTACCTACTAATAAATTTATGCTTTTAGAGGAAAAAATGTATTTAAAAGAATAAGTGATATTGAATGAATAGAGTTGAATTTTGTTACATATTAACTTTGAAATCAATAAGAAATTCGTAAGAATATAATACTATGCTAAGAGTGAAAAAATTAGCCATTCTTTCAGTAATAAGTATAATTTAGTGATATGACGTCTTTTACCATGACATTCTAAAAAATGAAAAATAATATTAATAAGTTAAAATTAAGATATTCAAAAGTGATTAATTTCATTGAGTGGTTATTATGTAAAGATTAAATATATATAAATATTTAATAAAAATAAATGAAAATGTTACTATTTTTGGGTTGAATAAATTGTATAGACTACAGTATGCTACCACGTTCTATTAATTTAGGTATTGGTGTAGTGAATAGTGATGATGGATTTTTGAAATTCTTTTAAGCTTTAAGTTAAAGCCTTTAACATATTAGGGCAGCTGATGAGCTATGTTATATCAGTAGTGTAACATTATATAATTAAGATTGATTAATGATAATTTTATTTCGAATTGTTTTTTATTTAATAATATGATGCACTGGTAATTTTATTTTATGCTATAATCTATACGAATTATAATAATAGCTATTGTTCTTTATGAAATAAAATAATGAACTTAATTTGTTTAATATATTTTTAACGTTTTTAAATTTCTGAATGTCATTGATTATTATGAATAAGTATAATATATTTGATATGCCTATTGCTTATATTATGATTAAGAAGTGATTATTTTGTTTTAAACATAAGACAAATTTTGAACAAAAAATTTGACGATTAAGATTTTAAAATAAAAAAAATAATATATAATGATCTTAATTAAATTACTTTCATATAATAATTTTTGCTCATCTGTAAACATTTTTATAAAATTAAATAAGTTGATAAAAAACATAACATTTTGAATTCCTACTTGTTCTAAATTAATTGAAACAGTTTTATTAAATAATAATAGTTATTATTATTATTTTTTCTTTTTGAATATAATTATCATATTTTAATTTCAATATTAAAATATTGTTAGTTATTAGAAACGTAATACCTTCTTCATTAGGACCAACACAGCTTTTAATAAGTATCACAATTATGAATGTTATAAAAAATCTATAAGAAAGCATAGTTACTCTTCAGCAGATACTTACAAATAACAAGCATAAACTATGCAGAATAGTAGGTAATAGAATATAATTATTTCCCGAATAAGTAAAACTTTATTTATTTATTGGCAACTAAGTATACATATTTTAAACCGTATATATCTACTATATAAGTATATTGTATGAAATCTTGTTTGTACTCAGAAACATATGAACAAAGAACAAATAAGGTATACCTAATGGTTTGGAAGATTTGACACATATCAACAATATTAAAGCCAACAAAGACCATGTTTGTAGTGTTTGAACTAAGTTATTTTTATTTTTCTTTAAGTTAATATTATTTACAATAAATTACTATTGATTATGAACAAAGTTTTAATACATCAATAGGCTAATAACTAATTAATAATAAATAATGTATATATAAATATATGATTATAATCTACTAATATAAAGAATCGACTCACAAATATAAACATTTTTATAAATAATAATTTATTTTTAATATTGACTTGTTTTTTTAAGTACATAAACATTTTGTTAAAAATATAGTAGGGTGACTATAAAAATAAGGGACTCGTCAATAAACAATACCTACAAATATGATGATTATACTTTTTATATTATGTATCTATATATTGATAGGTACATACAAATTGTATTATAATACTTTTGGTTTGTTAACTAAAATTGTGCATACATATTTTAATAGTCATAAATATAAATATTTTTATACATATATAATATATACAATATACTAAACAAAATGGATTTGTGTTGGAGAACAAGAAAAATGTGTTATAAAATAGTCAACACTTTTTGTAATGTGTTTTCATCAAACATATTTTTGTTTTGTAAATTATATAAAAATGATAAAATATTTGCTGTAAGAAAAATTAGGTTTCTTGTATTTTTTTATTTTATATGCTGATATTTATCTCCTTCTACTTTTGTTACAGTGTCACTGACTACTTTTAATTTGCTTTACCAAAAAATGTAAAATTAAAAAAAAAAATTTTAATTGTAAGACTCTTTTGTTTTGTTTCTCGAAACGTGAATTTAAACCTGGGTAAATAAATTTTATCGAATTTTATATTTATATTTTTTTTTATTAAAAGAATATTTATAATCTATGCTACAAGGCATAATAATCAATACATTATATGATATACACGAGGAGCGAGGCCATCTAATGATTTCAAGAATCATGATCAAGAATTTTTTTGTGATACTATATGAATTGTATCGAACTGTAATAAGTTATTCATGGAGCAAAGAGATTAAAAATATGTTGACACAAACTATTAACAATTGCTGCCAGACGTCTAGATGATTTCAATTTCATATTTGGTCGAAATTGTATTAATTATTTTCTACAAATTGATTCTTTTATACTCTTAATCTTATTGTTAATAATGTTGATGTGATATCTACAGTATTTCATTGCAACCCCTAAGACAAAGAATTGAACAATTAAAAACATTTTTGTGCTTTGATTAGTGAAACTATAATTTTAAATTTATACAACATATTCAATCTATTTTTTATAATTATAATAACTATCTATTTTTATAAATAATATACATTATAAAATAAGGATACATTGTGTGGTTACTTTTATAAACTTGATCATTAATATATTGTTTATGAACTTTTTTGTTAACATTTTTCAATTTCACAAAAATTGCTGAAAATGATGTTCGTTAAAAATGTATTAAATGTTCAATTACAAGTATAACAAAGAATCGAAAATTATGTACACAAATGGCCATAAAAGTTTATACTGTAAACAAAAAATCTAAAAAATATATGAATACAGTTATTTTTATCAGTATTTTATAAGTTCGAATTCTGACAAAGTTAGATATTTAATCAACATTTTACGATTTTGTATATAACATAGTTACCTATTTTGTTATAATTTGAAAATATTATTCAAGGGTACAATAAGCATTTATCTGATATACATTGCTATTTTATACACGCAATGACATTTTTAAATTAAAATTTTTTTACAAAAAAATAATTCAATTTACTGTATGAACTGTAACTAATAATATAAATTACATTTAAAACAAACTTTTATATACAGAATAACTATAACTAACCGGTCTGATCGTCTTTATTCTAAATAATTTTTCTTTGTAGAATGGTTTATCTTTGGTCTCAAATTTGACGTATTCAATGCACCAATGCAGTTTCTTACTCAATGACAAGGCACACTTGGATTGTATACTAAATAATTAATGTATAATATGACTAAAAAAAAGAATGCCGATGCTCTATGATAATTTGTAATACATTAATTGAACTGTATTTATTTAATACAGACATTTGAACCTGTTATTGATTGGAGAAAATTTTTTTTGTCTATATTAATATCTATTTAAAAACATCCAAACAGTATATATTAGAAAAAGTAGTCCTAAATGTAAATTTTTTTCATAAATATAACTATTATCAGTTTATATCAGTAATTATTATAGTTAACGGGTTTTAATGCTCTAAAAAACAAGAAAAATGTCTTTAAAAAAATATATTTATTCCAGTCATAAGTCATATCAGAATTTTTTTTTTTTTAAATGCTCTTAAAATTATTTTTAACATTTGCTTACTTGTAAACATTTTTATTACCAGTCGCAGAAATCTCTGAATATCTTAAATGTGTTGGTTTAGAAGTCCTAGACCGTGTAACGTACACTGTTGGTGGAAATGATTATTTATCATATAAGTGTTAAGACTTGTATACCTACTTATAGCTTTGAAGTTTTGTATGTTGCTGACATTCATTCATATCGATCCGTCGCTATATTTTTGGTGATTATAATAATATGTTTTATTTTAATGTATTAAATTAAAATGCATTATTCAATATAGCTGTAATTGCATTGGATGGTTTATTGTATATTATTGGAGGAGATAATGGATCTACTATTTTGAGTTCTTTCGAAATTTACAATCCCAAAACTAATTTTTGGTCAAGCATTGGTCATCACATTTTTGAACTTGTCTGCTCAATTAAAATAGTTTTATATCGTTTAAATAAGCTATTATTGGTTTTTTTTATTCATAATGTTTTATAAGTATGATCTTAAAATGTTGATTTGTATTAAAACAATTTTTAATTATAAATACATTAAAGTAATTTATATTTTTATATTGGTGTTCTGAACAGTTTCGTCACTCAGAATATGAAAAAACCAATAACTGGAAACATTTCAGATTATCGTAATCATTATTTTTATAATATTTTATTTTTTTTTTTTTTAGAAGAAGAACATTTTGTTTATGAATAATTTGAATGAAAAATTTAGAAATTTCCCTGTTTTATGGGGCCACCTCACTAATATTTGTTTTCTCTATAAATCTCCCACGTACTATAGCAATATTATAAATATTATAATAAATATATTCCATATTTTCACGATTACGATTCTCTAGTTCAGTTTTGGACAAAAGTACTTATTATCTATATTATACATATAGGAGACCGCTCTTATCTACTCATCAACGCCCAGACCGAACTGCTAGGTCTAGAGACTTGAAATTTTGTACAGAGGTTCCTTAAGCAATGAGAGGGCGCAATAAGAAATGTTTTTCAAAATTCGACATCTAAGGGGGCAAAAGGTTTTTTTTATAGAGCAATAGATATATGTATTTTTCAATTGTTTAATAATTTTTTGTTATTTTTTTTAAGCGGTTGCTAGGATACTAAAAGCATATATATATAAACATATCTAAAGTAATTAGACATATTTTTGGTATTCTAGTAACCGCTTAGAAGAAATAACAAACAATTATTAAACAATTAAAAAATACATAACGTGATTGAGCACGGTCGTTATCGGTTAATCTTTTTGACGACCTGATTGAGCACGATACAAAAATATAAATATTGTGTACGACGTTGTAAAATTATCACTAGTACATACGTATGTTTTATAGATAACTAATAGGTAAAGCGCGAATTTGTATGCATTGCATATTTATTTTGGTTGATCGTATGAAAATTCAATCCATGCCAAGTAATAATAATAAAAAAATTAGTGTTATCAAAAACTAAAAAATTAACTTCACTATAAAGGCTTATCAAGAGTAAGTACTCTAAATTTAAAAATTCTGACAATCTATTTAAATACTTATTAAAAGTTGGAAAAAAATATTTAGTGAAAGAAATTAAAATTTCTACTTTTTTTATACCTATATGAGTGGAATGTTTCAACCTTTTTTTATTATTTTTTATTTTTATACATTTATATAATTTATACATATATATATATATATATATATATATTCAGTATATTTTGGAACAATTAACTTAATAAATGAAAAAAAAATTGTAATATAATATACTAAACTAACAGATCCAGAAAACTGTCTTAATATGTAGTAATATATGATTAAAATCCAAAAAAAGATTTTTATTTATAAAAATCTATGTTAAAATGTATTTTATTTTTTACTAATATTATTCTACGGTACATAGTGGCAACGTTGCGCCTATTTTCGTGCTCAATTGTGTTATGGAAATGATCAATCGTGCTCTATCGTGTTCCAACCAAAAAAAAAAACCCTTTTATCTCCTTAGAGGTCGAATCTTGAAAAATCATTTATTAGAGCGTCCCTACATTGCTTAAGAACCTCTGTACAAAATTGTAAGTCTCTAGACCCAGGGGTTCGGTCTGGGCGTTTATGAGCGAATTACTAAATAGATAAAAAAAAAAAAAAAGAACATAAATAAATAGAGAAGAAAGTAAATAGATTACTTAAGAGTCCAAACGTGGCCAAACTTTTTGATAAAGTTATACCGAGAAATGAGAATATTTTTCTTCCTTTGTGGAGTCATACAAATATATGCAACTATAGAATAGAGTCAATTAAAATTTTTTGTTAAACTAATAAATATATAATAGTACATTTTAAATAATAACGGGCAACGTCGTGACGGAACAGCTAGTATGTTTATAATACAACGAATAATATTTCTTGTGTATTGACCAAATGGATTTTTAATATTTATATTTTTTTAATAAGTTATTAATTGTTAAAAATAATCAAAACAATTTTAAATTAAAACTATTTATAAAAAATGAAAATATTTAAGATTTATCCAGTCAATGCACAGTAAATATATTTCTTTATAAAATATAATATATTAGTTGGCATTGTCCTAAGCTGAACCAGTGAGTCGTTATCGTGGGAGTACGGAATATCTTTGTTTCTATATTTTTATGTGGATATAGATAGAGAAAAATAAATACATATTGGTGTAGCGGTGTAGCATCTCTTAAGTATAATTTTTTTCGGCTTATCTAATAAAATCATTTTCATTAACACCGGTGACATAATTTATAACTTACCTAATTAATAAATATAATGTATATAAATATTTATATTTTTACGTTATACAAGTATAAGCTAACTTAACTGTTTAATATAATCTAAAAAATGTTGGGTTTATACACAAGTTAAGTACACGGCCTATGATTTTCTTTGTCCGTAGCTGTGTATTTAAATATTAGTTTCCTTTTCAATTTAATACTAGACCATAATATACCTGTTTATTCTTTTAAATGATTTTTAATCTATTCTGTGTCATTAGTATCAGTAATGACGAAAACATATTTTGTTATGTGTGTGATCCAGAAATGGCATTTATACAAATTGCATTCTACGGTATGATGCATGGTGCCTGTTTATGGTACAAGCATACATGTATATTTACAACTTTGATAAATACATAAATATTAAACTATTTAGTTTATTTGATATTTTAAACATATTATAATATAGTTGAATGAATATAATAAATTAATAATTTAAAATTGTAACATAATATTATGTAGTATGTTACACACTAAATATTCAAAAGAAGTTGGTTTGTTTTTCTTAATACTATTAATTTTATAATACAACGAAAAGTAATTAATTGAATAACTTCTCAATGCAGCAATTACGTTCTGGTAGATGATTTCTATACGGAGTTTGAGGTAAGCTATTATTTACTGAATTATGGGTTATTTTTCATATATTTTGCATTGCACCATTCTG
Source organism: Rhopalosiphum maidis (assembly GCF_003676215.2). NCBI lineage: Eukaryota > Metazoa > Arthropoda > Insecta > Hemiptera > Aphididae > Rhopalosiphum > Rhopalosiphum maidis. The sequence goes on along the minus strand of NC_040878.1, from coordinate 80,553,892 downwards.
ATAGTTTCAAATATTTTTTATCTACAAAAAGTAATAATGAAAAGATTACATTTTATGACATTTTTTTCTATTAGGTAAAGATAAATAAATAAATATTTAGTCGTAATAATTAAAACTATTTAAAACAGACTAGTCTTACTAGTCTTAGAAACGCTTAAACCTGTTAACATGTATGGCGCAAATGTAAATGTAGTCTACCGGTCAGGAATAAAGGATAATAAGGGATTACTATGAATGAAACCTCATTTTTAATATTTCTATCGGCTAAGAATCTATATCATATTTGTTAATACGTATTGTTTTACATTTTCGCAAAAAGATTATTAAAAATAATATTTTTTAAAGGTTAAATGAACTTAATCCCAAAAATTAAAAAAAATAAATAAATTTTACTATACTCTTTAAAACTATAATTTTAAAATTAAAATTAATCTGCGGTTAAAGATAACAAAAATATATTATTATTTACCATAGGTAGTAGGTACAACATTAATACATAGGTTATTATTACGCGGAAATTTATATAACTATTAATGGTTATGTAAATTAAATTATTTATTATTTATTTATGCTATTATAAAGTAGATACCTGCAATGTATAAGTTAATTCGTAATGTGATCGTTAATAAGTTCAGAGTGATCCATTATAATTTAAAGGTAATCGACAATATTGTACATTTCTACATTTTATGCGGGTCAAGATAGTTATAAAGTCTATGTCAACTCAGCGTAAAGTGATTTTGTTGACGACTATCAAAGGAACACAAAATATTGAACCTACGGTTATTCTCATTTTATTATTTAATTAGGTAAAAATAACTAAGAATTATTATCTATTAATTTTTTTTTTTTTTACAAGAATACATACTACTTGATGCTTTTTTCATAATTGTGGTGTGGTGATGGTAATATTGTATTGCTTCATCTATAACAAAAAATTTTAAAACTTAAAATATTTTAATTCTTTGTTTGATTAGTGAACTATATTACAGCCAATTTCATTTTTTTTTTTTTTTTTATTGTAATTGTCTGTCATAAATAATATACATTATTTGATTTATTGTTTATGAATTTTTCTACTTAATTTATTTTTAAATTTAGTGCAGGGCTTAAAAAATTGATTTACAAAAATCCTTTGATATTCAACGTCGAGGGTGTTTTTTTCGTAAAAATTTTGTATTGAAGGTACTCAAAGAAACTGGCTAAAAATCAGGGGTTTTAAAAATTATTTTTACTAAGATAAATTAATCAATTTAAGAACTTTTACCGGGTAAGAAGATTTTTGGTATTATAATTAATCTTTGATCTATTTTTTTAATAATCATATCCTTCAGCATAATTATTGACACTAATAATAGTTTTGCACAATTAGCAGAATTTTGACTACGTATTTATGAATTATAATACAATCAAATATCAATATAGTATGATCACAAATAAATAATAGGTGCATAACAAAATTATAAAATTTATTTCACTGAAAATATATTAAAATATTATAATTTATGAAATCGAAACCAAAAAGTAAAAATAATACCTATATATATAATAACTGAATTATTATACAAGAAGCTCGACAAAACATATTTTCAAATAATATGTGTGGCTTGCATCCACTTATTATAGTCAACTGTGCATTAGATTTTGTAAGTATACTCTCTTTACTTATACACTTTGCGTTATCTGAAAATGTCTCATACAAATAAACCATAAACAAGATTCAAACGAAAAATCATTTAAAATTATTAATTTATACATATATTTATATAGAAAAATTATTCATTTTTTTTCACGTATGAAATGCAAGTAAAAAAGCCTATTAAATTTTTATAAGAGACCTCCACCTAATAACTAACAAATCTGAAAACAGAACACCCATAGAATGCCTATAATTGCCCTATATATATTTAACATTAAATTTATGATTTTTTAGATTGGCCTCTATCAAATATTGTTTTTCCTGCTAAATAATAATTTACTCTAGTGAGGTCAAATCATATCATACAACAATCTCCATTAAGTAATTTATCAGGTCGTAAATTTATAACAATTTAAGTAGCTCGTAAATTAGCTAATACAGTCCTACTACCTTTGCTCTCCAACACAGTCAACCTCCACCATTACATTTAAACAATGGCCCATACGAAACTCTGACATAGTCAAATTTAATATCTAAGTCTAACCTTCTATAACCAATATTGAACATAGATCAAACACATGCGTAAAAATAAAATTAAGTTAAATAGTCGAATTTATCGAATTTAATTATTCACGCTATCCTAAATATATTTTCTAGAGTCCGCCTTAAGACCAAAATACATATCTATTATCTCCTATTTAAATCTATTTGGTTATATAATATTCAACTTTAAGGATTTACAAAAAACAAAAAATTTTCCAATCAAAAACCTCAAGACTTGTTACTTATGCAGTTATGCTCCCCGATAAATCTCATATTATAGTCTACCCACATTCCTTTGAATCAGATACATAAACAGTCAAACTACATACTTTTGACCTATTCATGAAGTGGATGAAATTAATTTTATCTACATTGTGTAATATTATTATTATATACAATTATTGTCTATTTACCTAGTGCAATAAAACATATGTTTTACTAAATTAATACAAATAAGCGATTTCACTAAGTGGATACGACATTTATATATGCCACCGAATAATAATATTATAGTTTATGCATATTTTGTTATAGTTTTTATAGATTCTATAATTGTCAAAATAAAATAAATATTATTTTTAAATCCAAAAAATTGTTATACTTAAAATAATTACCTGTATAATTCATTTGATTCTTCAAGTAATCTATATTGACAAAAAATATAGTTTGTTAAAATATATGAAGCTAGGAACTATATTATTTATTTTACTCTAACCCTAACCTCAGTAAATAAAAAGTACATATTAGGTATAATATAATATAATATTATTTTAGGGAAAAGTTTACATAAGTTAATAGTTATAATTTAGTATTTATTATGTTATATTACCATCTGCTGTAGACATTTCAAGATCTATTTCTTTTTTTTTAAAATAAAATATTAAGTGATAGTATAATAATTTATTAATTTATAGTTTTTTTATTATACATAAATTAATTTTACTATAAGATTAAGTACTACTATTGATTATAAATACTAGTATTTTTTCATACATATTATAATTATAAGCCTTATAAAATGGTTCAAGAAAAATAAATTATATATACAATTATATAATTTACCAAGTCCTTTATATTTGTTAATGTTTTTGGAAACTACTTATATTAAATAGTCATATTCTATAATAATTTTCTTACGTACTTATATTATATGAAGTAATAACATTGGTGTATGCAGTGAACTCTAATAATAAATGTTAAATATATTTATATTAATTCACTATAATTTTTTAATATTAATTAATAAAATATGTTAGTTTAAAATTTTGATTCTTTGTTTATTTATAGACATAAAATGTAATTACCTACCGAATTATATCTAGACATTTTTTTAAAATCATTTTTTTTTTTTTTTTTTGGTCAGTACTTAAAATAAGGGGGAAACATTTTTCTTCCAAACGAAAACTATATATTCCACAACGGCGACAATGTATTTTTTTCAATCACCATAAAGGTTAGTATCCATTATCCTATGGTCTGCACATTTAATTTTATCTAAATCATGTCAATATCCTTAAAACGTTAAAATCAATTTGATTAAAAATGATCAATATATTGCATGCCTATAGTATAGCTTACACTGATAACCTTAAGTGCTGTTAACTGTATTACATACAGAAAATAAGGTCAATAATCTTATAAATATTAAACTAAACTTTTAAACCACTTTAACACCAAAATTATTTCAAATGCCAATTCTCAGTCATAAAAGTAGTAATTTATTCGTTCCCAATTTGTTTATTTTTATTTGAAATTTACGATTTCCAAGATTAATACATTGCATTTGGAAATCGTCAACGAAAAATCTAATTTTAATTGTATACATGGTTCACTAACTAATTAAATGTTACACATTGATCTCTAATTTTTATTAACTCAGTGTTACTTGAAAAATGACCATAATAGATTTCATATCGGCTTGTCTATACATAATATTATATATAATTAACACAATACATTTTGCGTACTATTAACATTCCAATAACGGTACTTATAAAAATGATAAGAGGTTTTTGATCATACAATTGAAGACTTATAATAACTAGAATATGTATACGTTGAAAACATTTTAGTTTTCTAACTAACTTCTACGTATAATAAAATCTAGTACTATACTGTGATATATATTTTTTATTTTTTTACATGTAAGGATGGAACATGACTAAAATTGAATTTCAATGATTATTTTATATAATTACATTACCTCTCTGTGTTGTTCAAGTACAAGATATATTTTAAAATTGTAATATTTAAGAACAAAGGATAAAACAATATAAACTCTGTTTATAGAATATTCACATTTAAAATGTTAATATGATAATATTTCATTTGTGGAAAAAAAATGTTAACATAATTATATAACTATTATTTTAAAATTTAAATATCTTCTATATTCTCATCGGTTATAATAGAATTATGTTATTAATTTTTTTCTTATACAAGATATTTTATACATATCAAATTAGGATTCAACTAGTAAATATGATTATAAACAAATTATTATACCTAGTCGTGCCATAAGTTCTGTCCCTATTTATCAGTTGTTCCATTAATATTTTACGATAACACTAATGACTTTGTTTATGAATATAATTTTCAACAATTGTAATATCTACTATTTTTGGTTAGTACGATAGTTCACGTCAAGTATTAAACATGGAATGGGGTATTAAAGAAAATCGTGTTGCTGTTATTGCGTTATTTAAGTGTAATAAAACACCATTAGAGATTTTCAACTTGTTGAAACTGTTGAAAATAACGAAAAAATTTGTTTATCGGACCATAAAACGGTTCAACGAGTTCAACACTATAGATGACAAGCCAAGAAGTGGACGTCCACGTGAAATAAGAACAAATGCAGCAGTCAAAGCTGTCGCACAGAGGATTCGTAGAAATCCACTTCGCAAGCAAAAAATCATGGCTAGAGAAATGAAAATTCCACCAAGAACCATGTCACGAATAATTAAAGAAGACCTTGGTCTTGGTGCTTATCGAAGAAGCACCGGTCAGCGGTTGACCGACGCTTTACGTCAAATTAGAACGACAAGAGCGAAGAAGTTACTTAAGCGGTACGCAAAAAATGGCCACAGACAGATACTGTTTACAGATGAAAAAATTTTTACTGTAGAAGAAAAATTTAACCGTCAAAATGATAGAGTTTATGCTCACAACTCTCGGGAAGCTGCTGAAAATATTCAAAGAGTAGAAAGAGGACATCATCCAGCCTCAGTGATGGTTTGGTGGGGAGTGTCATATGAGGGTGTTACTCAACTGCATTTCTGTGAGCAGGGAGTCAAAACACGTGCGGTTAACTACCAAAACGATATTTTAGAAAAGGTAGTGAAGCCTTTAAGTGATACTTTGTTTGTAGGAAAGAACTGGACCTTTCAGCAGGATTCAGCGCCTGCACATAAAGCAAAAACCACACAACGCTGGTTAGAGGTCAATTTACCTGAATTTATCGCCGCTCAAGATTGGCCCTCGGGAAGTCCAGACCTCAATCCTTTGGACTACAGACTGTGGAATATTTTAGAGGAGAAGGCCTGCTCTAAGCCCCATCGAAATATCGAATCATTAAAAGCCGATTTGGTAAAATCAGCTGCCTCAATACCGTTAGAAGTGGTGCGTGCTGTCATAGACGAGTGGCCAGATCGTTTGAAGAAGTGTATAAATGCAAATGGTGGACATTTTGAATAGTATTTATTTTTTTTTAGTTAGTAAGTTAATAAAGAATAAATAACATCAGTTTTTTTATATTTGTTTTATTTTATTTATTAAGTATACACCTTTGTATAAGGGACAGAACTTATGGCACGACTAGGTACTTACGGTAAAACCTTTCTATTGAACCTGTTATAAAATATACTTTAATACTCTTACTGATTATATTATACACATAATAAATTAATAGATATCTACAATAATCAACGTCGATAAGTATTAACATTAATATAATTTTTCGACATTCTATGAATTTAATTATGTATTATCTTTTTATTCTCTATTTATTTATTTATTGATAGGAAATAGGACAAGCCCAATGCAAATATTAATATTTATCTTAAAACGTAACAGTAAAATACAAATTAAAATACGACATGGTGAACATTAAATAAATAACTGGTTTAGTCCCCCAATAAAATAACAATGGATCCTCGTTCGCTAATCTCATCATGCATGGTATAGCACTGTTTCGCAAATAATTCACAAAATAAAAAGGAATATGAAAAGGGAAGACACTGTGAGAATTAAAAGTTGGGATCCTAAAATTAATCTATTTTAAAATAACTGACGAGTCAATACGACCATCAATGAGTTTTCACAAGAATGATAGATTAATTTGAACTCTCCTAGCAGCCAGCGTGGTGAAGCCCAGGTTAGCACCTGTTTATAATTAAGGAGAAGAGAACCGGAGACAAATGGCCTCTTTGAGGAACACTTGACGTTATATTTACTGATACAGAGCAGACACCGTTAATTTGTACATATTATATCCTATTAGAAAGGTATAATCTGAACCAAGAAATCAGTGGCTCCCCAAAGCCTACTGACTTTAGTTATTGTTTGGCGTCTATTAATTGTAACAGTGTTTTTTATGATATAGTTTAATGAGAATACTAAAAAAATTATCATTCATTATAATATTTAAATTTAATGTAATTTCGGTTATCTTACTTTTACAATCTAAAAGTATTAAACAATTGTAAATTAATTTAATATTTTCAAGATTGTATTTAAATATTTTATATTTAGATAAAGTATCAATTTAATAGTAATTTTAATGTCAGAAGTAGCTATTCCGTCACGGCGTTGCCCGTGTACTAGATGCGTTAATAATGTGTGAAGCTCACGTCGATCAAACGGTTTTCAAAGTGTATTCGAATAAATACGTGTTTAACAGTCACAAGATGCAATGGAAGTGAAATACGTCAGATGGCATCAGCGTTATTATTTATAATGTACCATTATATATTTATTAGCTTAATAAAAAATTCCAATCGACCCTATCCTATAGTTTCATATATTTTTATGACTCCACAAAGGGAAAAAATTCTCCTTTCTCAGTATAACTTTATCAAAAATTTTGGCCACCACTGGACTCTAAAATAATTTATTTACTTTCATTTTTTTTTTTTTTAGTTATCTATTTATTCATCTTCTTTTTTTTTTTATCTATTTAGTAATTCACTCAACAACGCCCAGACCGAACCGCTGGGTCTAGAGACTTGAAATTTTGTACAGAGGTTCCTTAAGCAATGCAAGAACGCACTAAAAAATGATTTTTCAAAATTCGACCTCTAAGGGGTAAAAGGTATTTTTTTTAATAGCTATGGATGTATGTACTTTTCAATTGTTTAATAATTGTTTTTTATTTCTATTAAGCGGTTGATAGACACTAAAAATATGTCTGTTTTTTTTTATAATTACTTTAGACATGTTTTTTTTTTTAATTTTTGGTATTTTTAGTATCATAGCAAACACAAGAAATAAACAATTATTAAACAATTAAAAAATACATATATCTATACCTATATAAAAAAACCATCTTTTACATCCTTAGCGGTCAAATTTTGAAAAATAATTTCTTTGTAAGCCCCTACTTTGGTTAAAGAACCTATGTACAAAATTGCAATTCTCCAGACCCAGTGGTTTGGTCTAGGCATTGATGAGTGAATAGGGGCGGTCTCCTATATGTATATAGGATATGTAATTTATTATTTAATAGCTGACCCCTACAAAACATTAAAATATTACATTTCATTATGTTTGAAATAGTTAATTTAAATTAGGTAAAATTCAACAATATACAATTACAGCTTACTTTCAATATCTGAAAATTGTTTAAACGTAATTGATTTATAAGTACTTTAAATAATATTTTATCAAAATTCTGCAATACTATGATATAAATTATAAGTAAATTATTAGGACGAATAAAAAACCATTATTCAGTCTAAAATGTATAATATCTTAAAATACTAACTTTTAAGATTCTAAAAGGCATCTCTATGGTTACGATACAATAAATATATAATAATCAGATCTCACTAAAATATCATAGTCTATATCTTAGATGACAGTTGAAATTTCCTTTCATTTCGCTATGATTCATCACATTTATTTTTCTATTTATATGCTAATAATTATCATAATCATTATTAATTATAATTATTATCACCAGAATTTTTTGATTAAAAATTTCATATTAATTTTTTGACAAGCTAATTTATCAATATTTTAGCCAATTTCAATTATCAATAATCAGACCGAAAATCAAGTATTACGTATAACAATACGGAAAGATATTTATAATTTTAATGACAAATCAATTAGTATGTCAGAAACATAAAATTTGAACATCATCTCCCCTGTTGTAATGGTTTATATTATTGGCTAAATTGTTTACATTGTCATAAAGTAACTAAAATTCAATAATATACAATTATGAGCTTACTTTTATCTTCTGCAAATGGTTTAAAAAAAATTGATTAATTAGTATTATAACCAATAACTTATTAAAATTCTACAATTCTATAATATATGTTAATTTTTCTTTCAAATAAAAACTAATTATTCAGTAATAAATGTTTAATATCTTAAAATACCAAATTCTTTAACCTACGTCAAATACTCTGCACAGCTATGCATTAAATTAACTTTGAAATCGAGTATAAAGTTACACGCTAAAAATGTTAAACAGAAAAGCACTATTACCAGCCAAGTATTTTAACATACAATCTCAGAGATTGTTTTCAATTATAAACGTCATATATAGACTTACAACACAACAAATATATAATAATTTAAGCTTACTAAAATAAGATAGTTTATAATGTTTATAAAATTATGTGAAAATATCGTAATGACAGTTGAAATTTCCTTTCATTTCGCTACGATTCGTCTTTGACACATAGTTATTTGTTTATTTTTCCATTGATATGGAAAATTATCACAATAATTATTAATTATTATTATTATTATCAATGTTATTTTTTAATTAAAAATTTCAAATTAATTTTTTTATTTAATCTAAATGATCAATATTTTTGACAATTTCAATTATCAAAAATCAATCAAAAAATCAAATATAAAGTATACCAAGACGGAAAATTATGAGCTTACTTTTATCTTCTGCAAATAGTTTAAATGAAATTGATTAATTAGTTTTATAACTTATAATTTATTAAAATTCTTAAATTCTACGGTAAAAATTAATTTTTATGACAAATAAAAAACAATTATTCAGTATAAAACGTATAATAACTTGAAATACCTAAGTCTTTAACCTACGCCTTACAAAACACAGCCAAGTATTAAATTAACTTTTGAATCGAATATATTATAGTTACACGCTCAACGCGTTTAACAAACAAGCCCCATTGTCAGCCAAGCATTTTAATTATTAACATATAATATCTGAGAAGACTGTCGATTCTAAAAGACCTTTCTAAGATTATAATATTACAAATATATAATAATTTGAGCGCACTAAATTAAGATACTCTATAATGGTTATAAAATTATGTGAAAATATCATAGACGACATTTTGAATTTCCTTTCATTTCGCTACGATTCGTCTTGATGACATAGTTATTTGTTTATTTTTCGATTGATATGGAAAACTATCATAATTATTATTTATAATTAATTTTAATAAAAGTAACACCTGATCTTTTCTACCTGAGCTGATCAATATTTTTGTCAATTTCAAGTATCAATAGTCAATCAGAAAATGAAATATCAAGTACCAATACGGAAAGTTTTTTATAATTTTGACGACGAATCAGTCAGTATAATAGAAATATAAAATTTAAACGTCTCCCCTGTTTAAATGGTTTAATATTATAGACTGAATTGTTTACATTGTCCACTAATTTAGCTTTGTAAAATATTTCACACATTAAAGGAATGGAAACCAGGAAGAAGAGAAACGAAGGTGTGAAAAACTACGTGGATTGGTTTATGTTAAGATACACTGCACGATTCTTCACTTTCCATGGCGCACTAGTGAACAGATATATTTTGTCAGATAGAGAAGGATGCAATGATGATATTATCATTATAAGCTTTTTTTTTTTTTTTTTATAAATATATATTTAAGCAGTGCTTACAGTGATCACATACAAGTTACGCCTCGTGATCGTTTTCTAATATCTGCTACAGATAACTTACTTTTAATAACTTCCAGGGGTTAGGTATTTAAATAAACGTTGAATAAAAATATTACGCTAATTATAAAATTAGTATAATATAGTAGTATATATCATAATATATACAACTAGTATAATATAATGGTATCTATTATGGTTAAGTTTTGGCCATTTTGTGTAAGGTGTAGTAAGTTATGAAGATAATTTATTACGAATTAGGGTATTGGTATGAGAAGGTTAGGTGTACTTACTTTTATTTTTAAATAATGAAAAAGATACTTTGTTATCTGTATAATAAATGTCTTAACAAATTTAATATTATTAAATTACACAATTTTATAAATTTATCACAATGGTTAATTTTAAAGAAATATCACGAAATATAAATTTTAAAATATCCTTACCTGAGTTTACAGTATTAATTAATTAATAAACAATTATGTTTTGTTATAAGTATAAATATAATCTGTCATTAATTTTATTTTTAAACGCACGAGCCCCAAGTTTTATAAAAGTTCATCAATGTTTTAATAAAGTATTTCAACATTATGAGAAATTGAATATTATATTTTGTAATTTAATAATATTATTATTAATATAGAAGTTATATATAAATATAACAATTATTTCATGTTTTTTTTTTTGCGGAAACAAAAGTATGGAAATTAAAGTCACAATTATTTCTTAAGTAATTGAAGTTAAACGTTATGAAATTAGATATTCAAATGAAAATTAATTAATTGTTTTCTAATGATTTTACTTTAAGTTTTTGCAATTTAAAAATTATGAATACGTGGATTTAAAACTTTCTTCATAACGTGTATTGTTATTTATAAAATATATACATTAATATCAATCTATTTTCGTATATCTCTAAAAATATATTCATATAATTCAAAGGCATGTCGGAAATACATGATATTAGTTTATTTCAGATTTATAAAATTTGAATTTATACATTTTTACTTAATAGTTTAAATTACTCACATATTGTTGTACAAAATTGTTCTGGAGTCAGAGCTTTTTCTGTAATGAAATAAAAAAGAAGCATTGTTTTATATCAGCTAGGTACCAACCTTTTTTCACTTGTATTATATTTAATACAAAAAAGTATTATTATACAAACACCATTATTTATATGATTTCCGGGAGCAAGTTTTATATTTTTATTCATTTCGAAGAATAAATATGCATATTCTAGAAATTATAATATTGGAATGTTATTAGCATTGAGTATAGTGTCGTTAAAATTATAAATATAATATTGCACTGTCCTTTCCGCTGAGAAAAGAGATTATCTGATATAGCACCAATCTTTTCGTTAGTATTATAACCAAATTATAAGTTTAATTCCTTTATCATCATTATTAAAATATCGAATAACATTCAACTCTTAATCGTACAACCGCTAATTATATTAAAGTTTTAGCGAATTTGGTTGACACTTGTAAGATTTATTCAATACGAGCGATGTCCCAGTAGTTTCTCAGAATCAGTTAATTAAATATTTCCTATTAGCTATTAGAAATTGACGAATAGAACTGACATATCGATTGTTATTATTCTATTGATTAGTCAATTTTAAGATTTATTGTATAATCATTTATCACAGTACGTTATAATGATAAATATCGGTGCAATACGACTGATCGATGTATTGCACAGTTTTTTCCGCTGAAAAAAGAGATAATCTTAGGTGGGGCTAATCTTTCCAGCTATTTCCTCACAATCATTTGTCCAAGTGCCAAATTCTGCAATTAACGTATAACTACTTTTTTCTGAATTTGTATATTTTCTTTAAATAGGTATATTTCTCTAATCCCTCTTCACATTCATTTAAAAAAAAAATCATTTTAATCAGCCCTTCTAAAAATTAATTATTGATAGACTATATCACAAAATTTCTAATTTTGAATTTTAGTTTTCACCATTACATATTTTTTTTGCAGAGGTTTATAGAGATATATTTTTTGTTATTAAGAAATTTGCTAATATATATAGTCTTTGTATCTAAATACTTAAATAACTATATATATTCTTATATCAATTGTATACTATTTTTTGCATTAATAATTATTTTTCTTATTTTTTAGATGTCTATATACATTATACACACTTTGTAGCAATATATATATAAGTTTTAGCCAAAAAAATTTACATTACAAATATTGTCTATATTATTTTATTTGTAAAAAAATACATTATTTAAATTCAATTATTTATAATGTTTGATGTAGGTAACTACATAATAAATAATTATATTAATTTCGATGTTAATAAGGTGATTTATTATATAATTCAATACTACTTATCTTCAGTGGAGTAATTTGGTCATATTTTTAGTGGGTGGAGGTGAAGTGTTTTTACGTTTAACTTCCGCCACCCCCCCCCCTCCCGTCCGAAAAAAATTGTATTTATAATTAGGATCTCCTTTCAATGCAACACATGCTAATGACGTATAAACAAATAATTACAAAACATTCAATAATATTTATTGTTAAATCAGTAAATAAATGTAGTTCACCAGTATTTAAAAAAGAAAATCATGTGGGGGGAGGGATACGACACCCAAATCTCTCCCGTAATTACGCCACTGCTTATCTTTACTATTAGATTTAATCTAATTGTATTATATGTGATTAAAAATAAGGTATTATTTACTTTTATTCAAATAAATAAATTATAATAGTTATTATTATTATTATTATTATCATTGTTACCGATATATTATCCAGTTTTTATTAAAAATAAATTTTGTATTACCGTATTATTATTATACCTGTTTGTTGGCTAACACATATTGTGCCCTCTATTTAGTTGTTATAAGTTAGTTTGTGCAATAGTATACCTTCAATTCGCTAGATAGAAATATTAAATTTGTTCGTTTGTTTACGTAACTTTAATCTATTTATTTTTATTTTACAGTCTATAGTACCTACCTCAGTAACAAAAACAATATTGTAGAATATACTTATAGGATATTGTATTAAAAAATATTTGAATGTTGTTTAACAAATAAGATTAGTAGGTACATAGTAGGCAAAGGTGAAGCCACCTGCAAATTGTATACCACACGTTATATTTATAACTTTAGTAATATATTATACAGAGAAACAGCTCAAGGTTTTGGGGACGAATGTGCTGTTCTAAATCATGTATTCCTGTTTAAATCTAACCAAAGTATCAGATTTTTTTGTAAACCGACCTAAAAAACTTTATATTTTTACGTACTCGATGTTTTAAATGGTGTCAATCGTCAGTCATTGTATTATAATAATCACGAATTAAGGTATAATATATATATCTTAGTCCGTGATACTAATATCATATAAAATGTATGAAGTAGGTATTTTTTTTATTTTTAAATATTATGTTCAAAATAATAAATTCATTGACTTAGCAGACAAATTAAGGACGTTATATTATTTAGAATTTCTAACGAACACAACAGGTTAATATGTAATATGTACAAGTTTTTTCATTTTTATTTTTTTTGTAAATTTTTGGAATGGATAAAAATTGCGATAGAGGATACTATATTATTACTATGATACTTGGAGCATCATCCAATAAATAAAAGACATTTTCGTGTTTATAAGTTTGTTGTGCTGCAGTTCAAAATCCGCCAACATATAACAAATTGCTTAAAGACCGCATACTAAATAGCACTGTAAAATATATAGGTACCTAAGTATGAAGCGATTAAAAAAAAAAAAAAAAAAAATATGAACTACATATTGAAATGAAAATTTAGAGTTGTTGTACATAAAACAATTGTTGTCTAAAAAAAAAATTAATAAAAATTGTGTAATAACTAATTAATTATTAATGACATATCCTTTTATTAATTATTATTAAATATTAAATTAGATTGAACTATTAATTGTGTATTAAAAATTTAATTTGACTTATTTTACATGAAAAAAAAAGTAGGTAAATGTATTTCGAGTGGGTGACTAATATGTGTACGTTAAATTTTAGTTCTGTGATATATCATAATTCATTGAATACGAAAAACAATTTTGAACGTAAATGATCTATCAGCATGTATCACGAAATATCATATATTACATAATATACTTTTTGATATATACATAAACAGTTATTAAAAAATTTATTTTAATTTTAATATTACGTTTTTTTGATATTATTTTTCCAAAATATTGCACTATTATGTTATTAGCATTTTAATTATTATAATAATACATATATATGCTATATTTTTTAACCTATATAAACAAATTATATATCTCAAAATTTAATAAAATTTTCTGTAAATACTATAAAAGAGTATAAATAGGTTCCAAGCACTACTAATCATATTTCAATTTGGTGAACATTTTAGGTTTCTACGGTTATTTGTTTTCGAGTTATACTAAAAAATCCAAATTGATTTGTTAAAAACTAGATTTGTGTAAACATTTATTTTTTGATTATTTTTAACAATACTAGTATTTTTGACTCTTTTAAAGTACTAACTAGATCCAATTAGCTATCCAATATTGTCCAAAAAATTGAAAATCGAACCATTTTTCTAACACGAATCGTGTACAAAGAAACACACTTCATTGTGAATTGAATATAATAATATTCATTGCTCCACTCAGAATATAAAGTACAATGTTGTAGTATCACTATATCAGTTTTTTAGATTGTATGTTTTAATAGGTACCAGTGGCATAATTACAGGGGAGATTTGGGTGTCATACCCCCCGTTACCTTTTTTTAAATACTGATAAACTACTTTTATCTACTGATTCTAAATAAAAAAAAAAAAAATTATTTTATATTATTGAATATTTTGTAATCATCTGTTTCTGTATCATAAACTTACATAAATTGATTGCACTGAAAGGAGATGCTTATGATAAATACAATTTTTTTTGGGGGGGAGAGGGAGTATAAGTAAAATATAAACACATTTCATGCCCCTCTAAAAAAAAGACCAAATTACGCAACTGATAAGTACCAACGAAATAATACTCCAACTACTTGAACTACTACAACTAAATATTATAGTGTAATGGTCGAATAAGTAGTAAAAAGTAGTGAATTAGTTATCAGTTTATCACCATTTTAACATCAAGCTCTGCTAGTAGATAAAACAATACTTTTTGTTATAGTTAAATAAAGAATAAAAGACTTAATATCTCCAATCATAAGTACTTATATATCATCATGCATTGGCTTGTATGGCATGATATAGCCAAAGTAAAAATAATTAAAAGAATAATTATTAACACATCTTAAATTAAATGATGTAGTTATTATAATAATAAATGTAAAAACTTACCTTTAAATTCACGATGTGGAGCTATGTTTTTCAGGTGAACTTTAAAATCCTCACTATTTTCTACGACAAATAGTTCATTTTATTACAATTATTACCCACATATGTAAATTACCAAATAATTTAAAAAACAAATATATTTTTATAATTTATAATTTATCAAAGACGTTTATACGTTTTTAGTGCAGCAATCTCTATATTGTATTAGTATTCAATTTTATTGTTACTGTCAACTGTTCTAATTTCTTTAAATTCCATTAAAATATATACATACTACCTATATTAATAAACCTCTTTACAGTATATATCTAACATACTTTTAATTTATATACAGAGTCGTAACTAGGGTGAGGCGAGCGAGGCGCTTGCCTTGGACGCCTGATGCTGGGGTTGTAAAAATATTAAATAATTAACCTAAGAAAAAATATTATTAACACCTATTTAGTAATTTTCAGATATTTCCTACTCTTAAAAATATTAAAAACTGCGAGTGTGTCACCTTCACTATCAAAGTGGCGCATTACTAGAATTTCGGCTCAGGATAAAAAATGGCATGGTACAGCTTGGTTTATAGATTATTATCACACTAAATACTTACCATACCGGACTGAAAGACAGTAGTTTATAAATCCAACTTTATCTATACAAATAATATATGACACATTAATTTTATCCTAGGTTGAATGATACTTTTGTTTCAGGTGTAAATTAAATACTAATTAGTAAATGAGATATAATCATTATAAACAGCTATTTATTTTTTATCATCATGATTATATAAAAATACGTAGGCAAGTGAGGCAACCCGTTCTGATGTACATTAGTCGTCGAGTGAGTCAATGCTCAATAATATGTGTGAGAATAGCTGTGTTAAATTTGAATTAAATGATATATCATTGTGTACGGTAAACGATTCTGAGCAGTGGAGGTTTGACAGCCTATATCACAAAATATATTTCATGATATTTATTAAATTATTGGTATTTAATTATTATAACAATATATATTTCTAACAGAATATTATTATATCAATTCATATAACTAAAAATAATAATATTAACATTTGGTGGAAATTTCAAGGACAAAACCAAAGTATCAACTGGATATTAATTACTATCGGAAACCACGCCTATTTTGAAAATCAAAGCAATTTTACAGCCCCAATAAGTGCTTACTGCAGAGACAAAAAATACATTGTTGCGAAATCAATACATTAATTGTTCCACTTAGAGTCTATATATAAGTTATTCAAAAACTAAAAATGAAACAACTAGGTAGTACTTCATTATAAAAACAGTCGATCCGAAGAATCATAGATTTAATCATACTTACCCGAAAACTTAGCATCTCTTAATTCAGCTGTTATTTATAAATACCGAATTAATAATTATAATATATTATGTACAAAAAATACATTGAAAGAAATGATTATGAAAATTGCTATCAAGCAATTACTGAAATAAAAATTATTTAAGTTAATTTCAACTTTCATAATCTGCCTACTAGTGAATTTAATATGTTTTTTTGATAAATAAATGTATTTAAAAGAATGATGTCTCTTACCTTGACATTCTAAAAAAATAAAAATAATTTTAACTTGTTAAAATAGATATTTAAAAGACAACCAAAAGTGATAAATTCCATTGAATGCCTATCACGTAAATATCTATTTATGTATCGTGAGCTTTAATTATGTCATAAAAAATACATTTATATACTATTATCTTCTTCTTGAATGTCAAGATTAATAAGAATTTAATATTACTAATATTTCATATACATTTTTTTAAATAACCATAGAATATAATAATGAAACAATTTAGTTCTTTATAAATTTATAATAAGTATAATATTAAGTTATAAATGTAAGGTTTATTTTATATTACTCAGATAACATAAGAAAAGATTAATTTAAAATTCTAAAAAAAAATTGTATTAATATATATTATATATTGGAAATGTATAGTATGAGTATGTAAGAGTTAAATTGATTAATAATTATTTTATTTCGAAATGTCATTTTAATTCATATTAAAATGCACTGGGAATTTCAACTTAACAAATAAAAAATAATTTACCTATAATGTTCTTATTTAAATTACTTTGGCTTGCGTTTAGTAATATTAAAATAGTTTATAATGAAAAATAATACATTAAATTTCAATTTTTTTTTTTTTTTTTTAATAATTAACAAACAGTTTTATAAAATAATAATAATTATTATTATTTCTTATTAATTATACTTATCAGTTATCATATATTAGTTTAAATATAAAAATATTGTTAGTTATTACAAACGTAATACCTTCAAAATAAAGAGCAATAGAGCGTTTAATAATATCACAGTTATTAATGTTATTAAAACTTTAAAAGAAATCATAGTTACTGCTCAACGGACAATTATTCCAAATAATAGGTAAGCATAAACTACGCAAGAATAAGAATAAAACATTATTATTTTCACAATTATTTTCCGTATAAGTAAACGGTTTTTAATTATTGATAAGTAAACATAGATATTTCCAACCATAAATATACATGCTATAAGAATACTATTACAATATATGATGTCATTTTTTTTTTTAAAACATATGAACAAATAATGTTTAAACTGTTTGATAGAATATTAAAGCTATCAAAAGCACCATGTTTGGACTAAGTTATTTTTATTTTTTATTTTTTATTTTTCATTAAACCACTATTACCTACAATAAATTGCTATTGATCACGAACAAAGTTTAATACATCGCTAAGCTAATTATGAATTAATAATATATCATAATATATATTATGATATATTATATATACATATATGATAAGTTCACAATAATATAATTGTTCCTACAGGAGTACAGCACTACTCTGACCCAAGCCATATAACAATAATATTATATAAAACAATGTCGTATATTATTTTTCACCGACAACCCTACGTTAAAAAATGCACACCATCTTGGGTGTAAATAGCTAAAATTTATTTTGAGTTAGAAAAAAAGAATATTTACAAAAAATTGCTTTTTGTCTATTTAAAAACATTTTGTTTCATAACAAATATTTTGACAGATCTTAACACAATTACATAAACTATTAACAATTGTTGTTAGATGTCTGGATGATTTTAATTTCATATTTCGTCGACATTTTATTAATTATTTACTAAAAGATGATTTTCTTATATTTTTATATTCTTCATTTATTGCAAATAATTTTGATATGGTATCTGTTATATTTCATTGCAAACTCCTATATTTGTCAAAATTTGTCAAATATACAAAAATTATTAATAATTTTGTTTAACAAAAAATTTATTAAATGTTCAATTATTATAGCTAAGAATCGAAAAGTATATACAAAAATACTCATAATTAGTTAATACTATGAACAAAAAATCTATAAAATATATGAACACAGTTTTTTTTTTTTTATAGGTATATTTAGACCAAATTAGATATTTAAAACGAAAATGTTCAATTATTATACGTAGTTATTTTGTTTTGATTTAAAAATATTATTCTAGGATACAATAAACATTTACCTACATACATTACTATTTTAAACATGCATTGACGTTTTTAAATTCAACGTATTTATTAAAAAATAATTCAATTTACTGTATGTACTAATAATAAAATAAATTATATTAATAGCAATATAATTAATATAATATCTATATAGGTAGGTATAATAGGTATATGTGCTCCAAATCATTTTTCGTGTACAATGATTTATCATTGATCTCGAATTCAACATATCTAATACAGTGACATACTCATTGACACGACACACTCGACACCTACTGTACAGTAGAATAGTAACCTATCACCTGCTTTTCCAATTATTTAAATATATTTCCGTGTATAGACATTTTTGTTTTATAATATAAAAAATAAGATTATATTTTATGGCTTTTCTCTTTTTTGTTATATACATGGTTGTGAAAGCGATGAATAACTCGAACAAAAATAAAAAATAGCTGAAATTTAACGAAATACTATTGTAAATTGTAATAAATACGAAATGTGGTACATTATAAAGATTCATTATAAACCCTACAACAAAACAACACTCCGATTTTGCGCATCCATTGTAACCGGTTTCTTTTGGCAGGGCATACCCAAAAGAACCAATTTTTGTGTATGTATAAAATTATATATCAATTAATTCAAACTTACTATATAGACATTGAGATATATAATATCATATCGGTTATTGAGGAATGAATTGTTCATTTCTAGTTAGTAAAACTGTAGGATATCAGTTAGTTAACATGTGTTAAGTTATTTAATTAGACACTACAAATATCTTTTTTTATTAGTTATGGGCGGAAAATATAGATTTACTGATAGGTCAATAGTTGAGATCTACAACCCCAAAATTAATACACAGTCAATGAAAAAAGTGGAAAAGAAGTTGATCAAATTAATGGTGGAGTGGTCATTAAGAAACTAGCAGTATCTAAAAATAACTTACAAACATATTGTTATTCCGTTTTTGTTGTATTTATACAATGAAACTGGGTATACTAGTTCTAAGTTGTATTGCGTAACCAACAATGTCGAGTCTATAGTCGAGTCGCGATAACTTGAAGTGGAAGGGAGATAAATAGTCGCTTTAAGATGTATTAATCGAGATAGCTTACTCGAATTTATATTTCTAGGGGAATAAAAAAAAATTCGAGTTGTCGAGTTTTCCGAGTTATTGTATCTCGAATTCTCGATTGTATTTGTATCATACCCAATTACAGAATTTGTATTTAATTGATTAATATTAAGTTTACCATAATTTAAATTGATTAACTATTTTTAACAATTTAACATTAATTAAATTATACAAAGTAAAAAGATTACTATTTTCAGAGTATTGGTTTAGCGTAATGAGTTTCTATCATTATCTTCCGAAGAAGTATTGATTGTCTATAAAGACCTTAGGCACTGTACCATTTGAAGACAAATTATGCAAATTAAAATTAAAAATGATTTTATTTTAATAATGTAAATCAATCGGGAACTGTAGTCTTTCTTATCGTGCTTGTGGTATACATACATATAACCACTATATTTTTACATCCCCAAAACAATCAATTATTATGTATTATATATAATGAAAATAATTCATTGTCATTTTCTTCCTTCTTAATACAGAACAAAAACACTTGTTCGCTAACTATACTCGTAGAATGTTGTTATGTTAATACGCACATTTGGCATTAAGCAACTTCGACAGATGCAAGTGAAATATTTGTGCCACCATATTAACATTAGTGTATATTTAGTGAAACAGTGAACACATATTCTTAACGAGCAGTGAAAAATAAAACTTAGAGCTGTACAGGAGTTTCTATGGGCTATATGATACTCAATGGTATGGTTATGTGATCCAGCAAATATTCCTCAAATTTCGAGCAATAAATTATTGTGTTGAACTTTATAACAAATAAATGTATATGACTAGGCTAATAAAATACTTAAGTTGTAAGATAAGTTGTAATACATTAAATAAATTGTATTTATTTAATATAGGTATTTGAATGTATTATTAATTGGATAAAACACGAATTGGATTGTATAAAAAAATTTTCCTCAAATTAATTGCTATTAATAAATTTCTAAACCGTACCTATGTATTAGAAAAAGTATAGTCCTGAATAGGGCTAAATGTATATTTTTTTCATAAGTATGATTTTGTGAGTGTATATCGTTAATTATTGTAGTATTTTTCGTCCAAAGTAACTATTAAATTCTATTAGGTTTGCTAGTGTTAAGTTGATCGTGTACAGAGAATAAATGTATTGCAGACTGGCATGATTCATGTACTAACCTATTAAAGATTGTACTGCAATAACGAAAATAATAAATAACGAAACATTGGCTAATGCATAATAAAGATTATTTTGTGTTATCTGTGAGTGATGGAATGTACAATTACATTTTCAGTATATGCTTGATACATCATAAAAATCGCCCTTGTTAGGGTTACCTAACCTATGGACTATGGTTGACTTATTGGTTAGTCGAAAAATTTAAGAATTAGTATATTAGATGACTCATTTTATGCTGTAAATTATATCAATTATCGATGTATTACTTATTTCATATCTCATTGCCTGTGTTTGGAACATGCATACAATTTATTATATACAGTATTATTACGTTTCTATAAAAACAATGTCATAGTAATATTTGTACCATATTATTTATGTCCATGTTGACAAATACACAACTTTTTTAATGTTAATAAATTTAGTTTATTTTATATTATAAACGTAATATTAATGAGTATAATAATTATTAAATAATTTACGCTTGGAACATAATATTATGTAGTATGTTACATACTCACTATTCAACAGAAATGAGTCAGTCGGTTTTTTTTTTATTATCTATGTTAAAAATAGAATGAAAGATAATTATGTGATAACATGCAGTACAACTATTAGTATCTTTAGATGATTCTGATACGATGATATGTGCATGTTGATTTAAATCTAATTGACGAGAATTAATACACTTTTTGCACCATTCTGTTGGTCTCAATATTTGACTACTACAAAATATAATAAAAAACAAGATTACACTTTATGGCATCTTCTTTTTTTTTTTGACGTAAAAATGTAATGTATATATATTTAGTCGACTGTTAAACTATAGTTGGAAAATAAATAAAATTATTAATACGATAATGTACAAAGTTGGCGCCAATCTACTAATACTACCTAATACTATATTGTGATCTGGAAAATTTTTCGAATTAACCCCGAAAACGTAGGTATAATTAGATGTGATATTTATTAATGTGGTATTATTAATGATCAAATATTGTCAATATTGACATTCTTATACATATTGGTTATAAGTTATATCAATGTAATGTAATTTGTATTAAGGTGTCCCGCGAGGATTTGCCCCTTGCAATATCTCCTGAAATAATGGAGATATCATAATTCTGGTTTTTAATAAGATTCACAGGGACAAGAACTACAAATATTTCATGTTTAATTTATTTTTATGTTTTGGCAAAAAAATGTATTTTTTTATTTAATTATTTAAAAAAATTGAAGATAGCCATTTTGTAGAGTTTTTTTTCTGAAATATTGACGTTTTAACATTTTAATTTCATCAATTTCCTGATTTTTAATATTCTTTCTAGTTTCGAAAAAACTGCGAATTATTTATACGATTGCGCCATAGTGGTATCATTGTATCAAACATGTGGCCCGCCGTGCTCGTACGGGCTGGCGAACGGGTTTCAGTGTGGCTCGCAATAAATGTCATATTTTATTTCTTCAACATTGTTAAATTTTTAAATAAAGTTAATAATTATTGTACAAAATATCAATACGTACATTTTTGTTATACCTAGTATTAATACGGTTATATTATAATAATTATAATAAATAGATAAAACAAATGTATTTTGTTTACTTTGAATTTAGTAAAAAAAGGTGTTTTGTCCGCCAACATATAAACACGTAATAGTTAATATTTTATGGCTTATTGGTAATTTGAGTATGGCATAGTCCACAATTTAAATACCTAATTTAATGTTTTGATATTATTATCTTGTCCCATTTTTTGGCAACACATAAACATAATAATAATTTTCAGTTTTTTCGAAACTAGAAAAATATTAAAAATCAGGAAATTGATGAAATTAAAATGTTAAAACGTCAATATTTTCAGAAAAAAAACTCTACAAAGTGGCTATCTTCAATTTTTTTTAAAAATAATTAAATAAAAAAATACATTTTTTAACTTTTTTATCAAAACATAAAAATAAATTAAAACATGAAATATTTGTAGTTCTTGTCTCTGTGAATCTTATTAAAAAACCAGAATTATGACATCCCCATTATTTCAGGAGATATCACAATTGACAAATCCTCGCGGGACACTCTGTATATCACTCAAAACATATCAAAATATTTTAATCTATAATTAGCTATTTCCTTTTATTATAAATTATATTTCATATTATTTTTTTCAATACCATATATAAAGAGAGTATGCATTATCTGTCACTCCGATATAATTATTTTGCAGTGATTTTGTTTAATAGCGTCCAAACTTATCGATTTTGGTATGTAAAATCATGATCTCCAACTTAGTTCTATTAGATATACAGTTTTAAACTTAAAAATTCGTCTTTTGATCTTTTTTTAATAAATAAAATATAAATTCAGTCGCAAATAATATTGACAAGTGCAGTCATCATTATAATAAATACCGTTGAAATATTGTGGGTACTGTGCAATGATCCATTGGATAATATGTCACTATCTCCAAATATGAAATCGAAATCAAAAAGTAAAAATAAATATCTACCAATAACAGAACTTTTATAAAAGAAACTCGACTTGACAATCTTTCAAAAATATATGTGACTCGAGCCTCTCAACTTGCTGAATAACTCAAATATC
>NC_040878.1:80446294-80529753 GCF_003676215.2 Rhopalosiphum maidis | reverse complement strand
TTTATTAAAAAATATATAATAATTAAAACAATTTTTTTTACGGTTGTTTATAGTAGATAATAATTTTGTTTATCTAACACACACGTTAAAGTCGTACCTATAGTATAAATCTTAATGTGTGATGGAGACAAGTACAACACTACACAGTTATTGTCGATTTGTTATGGCCTACTATGTTGTAAAAAATCAGTGTTAAAGGTCACGGTAAAGGGCGGTTATGCATAATAAAAGCGAAATACGAAATGTGTGATGGCCCTGAAAAGGGCCGTTTTAATGGAATGGTGGTGTATTGAACTAAAGATTAGGCGCGTTCTCCGCGGATACGACGGGCAAGTTGGATATCCTTTGGCATGATCGTGACGCGTTTGGCGTGGATGGCGCACAAGTTGGTGTCTTCGAAAAGACCGACCAAATAGGCCTCGCTGGCTTCCTGCAACGCCATGACGGCGGAGCTCTGGAACGCAAGTCGGTCTTGAAGTCCTGGGCGATTTCACGCACCAGACGTTGGAACGGCAATTTGCGGATCAACAGCTCCGTGCTCTTCTGGTAACGACGGATTTCACGGAGAGCGACTGTTCCCGGACGGTAACGATGGGTTTTCTTCACACTCCTCCGGTGGCGGGTGCGCTCTTACGGCGGCTTTGGTGGCCAACTGCTTCCTGGGAGCCTTACCTCCGGTAGATTTGCGGGCTGTCTGCTTGGTACGGGCCATTGTTGAATTCGTTTTGTGTACGATTAGACGAACTGTAAAATACTGATGGTTCTCTGAAACCAAACACACTAGTATTTATATAAAACGGATTCGTTTCTACCGTTATCATTGGTCGACGCGTTGTCGATAATCGGTAAGTGGGAGAAACAAATGTAGCGTTTCGATTGGCCGTTAGTGCTCCGTGAAACGCATAAATACATTGAAATTTGTTAATCGAGCATCAGTCAACGTTCAGCGTTCGTCGCAGCAGTTTGTCGAGTAATCAGCTAGAAACTACATAAAATCAACATGACCGGACGCGGTAAAGGAGGAAAAGGTCTTGGAAAAGGAGGAGCCAAACGTCATCGTAAAGTGCTCCGCGATAACATCCAGGGAATCACCAAGCCCGCCATTCGTCGGTTAGCTCGTCGTGGTGGAGTAAAACGTATCTCCGGTTTGATATACGAAGAAACCCGTGGAGTGTTGAAAGTGTTCCTGGAAAACGTAATCCGTGATGCCGTGACATACACCGAGCACGCCAAGAGAAGACCGTCACCGCCATGGACGTCGTGTACGCCCTCAAACGCCAAGGTCGTACCCTGTACGGTTTTGGAGGTTAATACGTCTCATTTGCGATTTGCATACATTGTTAAAAAAAAACACTATTAAAAAGGCCCTTTTCAGGGCCACTACTTTTTTTACATAACTCCACTGCCCCCGCAGTAGTGTACTGTGTCCAATATTTCTATTTGTTTTGTTCTAGTTCATATCAAATTATTTTTGTGTTGGTGGAGTAATAAGTTTTATGTGTGTAATTAGATTTGAAACACAATAGTAACACTGTTCTTTATAAGTGTGTATAAACTCAAATATAAAACAATACGAAATTGATTTCTGTGTAAACCAAATTGGTGTTTACCACGAATGCTCGCGGGTAGGTTAAAAGTTAATATAGAAATCACTGGAATAATATTTATCACATATTGATATGGATTGAGACTAAAAAAATTTGCGGAAGGTATTTTTTCAATCTAATTGATATGGTAATTTTATAGTAGTTTTGATGTAATACACTACTTTGTTACAGCTAATAGACAGATCCACTTTGTTGATGTCATAAGAATATTATAATATGTTATGTACGGACCTAACTTTTACTAAGTGAGCTCTTACTATGTCGGGATTCCCGAAGGAGAAAATAAACCTTCCTTCATTAAGGCTGCAAATGACTATCATATCACTCTATCTATCTATCACTATCAATGTTTTTTTTTTCGTGTTACGTCATAATTTTGTATTTAAATTATTTGATACATTTTTCTGACACAAGGAGATTTACGTTTTAGTCTATTATGATCCCTGAACACTTTATCAATCGACATAACTTACAATATTAAGACATATATTAATACCAATTATATCGTAATATTTATTTATTTTTGTAGATTGTTAATGGGTACGCACACACAGAATGTATGTGAGTCATGCTCATTGATCTGGACTTTAATATGATAACTAAGCGCAGATAAACCTGACGACACAATAACAAGTATATATGACTACAGTATTTATTTTTACAACTTGTCACGATGATGAAGTTAGATATATTCTGTACCAAGATAAAATTTAGCTCAACAGCGTTAGTGTAATTTAAAAAAGGAGAAGACTTACGCTACATTGAATATGATAAATTTGTGGCCCTGAAAAGGGCCGTTTTATTAGAAGATTAGGTGTTGCTTGCTAAGTGTGATTAGACTTTTTTCTCGGTTTTTTTTGGTAAGAGAACAGCTTGGATGTTGGGCAACACACCACCTTGTGCGATGGTAACTCCGGACAACAATTTGTTCAATTCTTCGTCGTTCCTGATTGCCAATTGCAAATGTCTGGGGATGATACGAGATTTCTTGTTGTCACGGGCAGCGTTACCGGCCAATTCCAACACTTCGGCTGCCAAATATTCCATAACGGCGGCCAGGTATACCGGTGCACCGGCTCCGACGCGCTCGGCGTAATTTCCTTTTCTCAACAAACGATGGATACGACCGACGGGGAACTGGAGTCCGGCACGGGACGACCGGGTCTTGGATTTACCTCCCTTCGATTTGCCTGCTTTGCCTCTTCCGCTCATGATTGTGTGTGTGCTTGACTGCTTTGTTAACGATTCGAACACTGAATGATGATTAAACCCATCGGTAGGGGCCATTATATAGCCAAAATTTAGAAAACAGTGCTGCGATTGGACAGTTTGAAACGTCATGACGATATTGCTTGACTTTGTTTGATATGCAACTACTACTAAACGATGTTGTTTTCCATCATCATTCTAATAATGTTTTCTCTTGGAAAGCTACTATTTTTATCAGACACGTAACCGCTGTAAATCCTGTTTGTTCTGTTTTATCTATTAGAATTTGGCCAATGCCTGTTTGACGTGTCTCCTTGGGTTACTAATATATACCGTCGCTTCGTGTATTCCGACATCATTCGAGTTTGAATTATTTCACCGTCAACGACCACAATTCACAGAAAATTATCAGCCATGGCTCCAGGAGGTAAATCCGCGGAAAGGCGATGAAAAAATCGTCCGGCAAGGCACAAAAGAACATCGCCAAATCTGACAAGAAACGCAAGCCCAAGAGGAAAGAATCATACGCCATCTACATCTACAAAGTATTGAAACAAGTACATCCCGACACCGGTGTTTCCTCTAAGGCAATGAGCATTATGAACAGTTTTGTCAACGATTTGTTCGAGCGTATTGCCGCCGAGTCCAGTCGTCTGGCTCACTACAACAAGCGATCGACCATCACCAGTCGGGATTCAAACCGCCGTCCGACTCTTGTTGCCCGGTGAATTGGCCAAGCACGCCGTCAGTGAAGGAACAAAAGCCGTAACCAAGTACACTAGTTCCAAATAATTGACTTATATTATAACACTCTCTTTAAAAAGGCCCTTTTTAGGGCCACCAATTTTTCTATGATATACCACTGTTATATCGATGATTATTTTTAAAATTTAAAAATTGAAATAATACTTTTTTGTCGCGTACAAACCTCCTGTGAATATTATAACAAAAATATTTTATCCCGGTTAAAAACATTTGTTGAACAGTGAACACATAATTATCATCATAATACTTAACTTTATCCATGGGTGACTTACATATTAAAGTGCATCGACGCACTTGAACCACCGCATACATCTTGATTGAGCTTCCTATACCAAGCTTGCCCTAATTCAAATCTATATCCGTATAGATCCAAAGGTGGAAAACAGTGTATAATTGCCAATGTCCTTTTTTTTCAAAATCTGTTGATAAAGAGGTAGGAATCTGTACTTTTATTTCCGTATTCAAGGAGCTTGTCTTTATGAGATTGACTAATATTAGTGGGAGACCATATTTTTCTAGTATAGACATTAAAGGTTCACGATGAATGCAGTAGTAGACCTTTTAAAATCAATAAATATCATGTGCACTTCTTTATTAAATTCCCTCATCTTTTGTAGTATTTGTCTTACTATGAATATTTGGTCAATCGTCGATCTATTTTTCCTAAATCCTACCTGGTAGTCTCCCAGTAATTTCTCTGCCTATGGTCTCACTCTGTCTAAAATACAGTTTGACAATATCTTATACGTGACATTAAGTAGGGCTATGTCTCTGTAATTACACAATTTTCTATCCCCGTTCTTGTAATTAGAACAAATAATTTTTCCAATCTTCGAGAATCACCTCCTTTACCCAAATCTCCTTCACCAACAAATATATGTACTCAGTTAGTTCATTTCCCATGTTTTTAACAGTTATTAGTAATTGAACAAAAAGCTTTGCAGTCGATTTTTGGCCCTTGCATAGATAGCAATACAGGAGAGTGGAGAATCAGACATAATGTGGAGATCAGTGAGCTATATCCAAAGTCAAAAATAGTCGACGATATAAGGAAGAGGCGACTCTTATGGGCTGGCCACGCATGAAGAAAAGAAAGAGCCCTTATTACAAGGTACTATGTGGCTCTCCAGAAAGCATAAAATCAGTTGATAGGTCAAGGTCGAGGTAGGAAGACTAAGTGTCAAAAGATGTGGAACAAGTTGAACCAGATACTTTTTGGCGAGTCATAGCGGAGGATATAAAGAAATGGCATAGCATATGATTATCAGTTTAGTCTTAAAGGTCGTTAACTACGGAGAAGAAGAAAATAGTATGATTATAAATTTATTTATGGGTAAGTTTAACCAGTCGTGACCCATAGGTTGGGAAACACTGCTGTATAGCACTCTTTAAATAAATACATATTATATTTATTTAAAATTGTTTTGATATGTATTTTTTCAGAAATTAAATTAATACAATTTTTCATGATAAACCTATAATTTATGTTAAAAATAATTACTTATAATATTACAGGAAGAAAAATATTAAATCTCCCTAAAGTAAAAAATATTTAACTTGTGAATGAAATGTTTATAGTTTCTGGTAAATGCAATTAAAATAATATTCTTTTTAAATAAAAACAACTAGTTATAATTTAAACGAATAATATAAACTCACAAACAATAATAATTTTTTGGGTATATATTTCAAAAATATATACCCTGAAAACTTTAATTTTTTTAAATATATAAAATCGCATTAATAATAACTGGATTATTTTATTTTATTGTAGTTTGAGTGTTCTGTATAATTAATACCTAATTGTAATAGGTTACGACGAAACATAATAATGAACTATAAAATATATGTATAAACAAATCTTATTTATTTATTAAATGCCTTACCTCTAGAAAAATATCTGGGAATGCTCAGGTAATTTCCTGTTCTTAACATTATTATTGTTTAAAGTTATTCTGATTAAATGAGTGAATTTCCGCATAATGTATCGATTGACTTTTAAAGTTAATTTTGCGCGTACACTATTAAAAAATATGTTCTGAAATTCCTACAACAAAAAAAGCAAAGTAGCTCAATACCTTTTATAATTCCCTATGAAACTTTTAAGAATGATGGACATGTGTTACTTTGTGTAGCTTGTGGACAATCTGTATCTTGTTTGCAACGTTTTCTAATAACTCAGCATATAAATACATTAAAACATAAAGAAAATTAATTGAGAAAAATAATCCTCTTCAGCATCTTTGATTAGTAAGTCAACTTTGAATACCGATTTATGTCAAACATTAATCAGGCTGACATACCACTAACTAAATTAAAAAATCCAACTTTTAAAATGTTCTTGGAAAAGTACACTGGACAAGCTATTCCTGAAGAAAGCTAATATAATAATAGCTAATAAGCTTATAAAAATCAGTATAAAAAGATATTTTGTTCAAAGATATTTTTGTTTAAAGATATTTTTATCAAGACGTTATTTCGAAGATATTTTGACCGGTCACCATTTTGATATTATAAACATGTGATATGTTATTCTTTGTATAGATGATGGTGACTATTAAATTACTTGTATGTATCAGTTTAGTAAGTAATTAGAGTAAAGTTTCAGCATGTACTATATAATGCTATAAAGTTTAATATTAAAAAAAAAATTAAACAAATAATTGATATATAATATATTTATGAACAAAATTTAAAATGAATACATAATTATTATGTAAAAATAATACACATATGCTTTTTTTGCATGTTTTAATTTATTTTGGTAAATCAATTAATTTTATTGATTATTTAATCTTATCAGTGTTTACAATTTCATTTTTATTTAGTATTCAATTAAACGAAAAATAGTCGTTTGAAAGTACAATAACATTTAACATAATATTTTATAGCGTTAAATAATTTAAAAACGTAAATACGATATATATTTTTGTAAATTGACTGATTAGAGTAATAATAATCTATAATAGTAATATATTATTAATCAATATCATATTTATTTTTACGTTGAAAACTCGTGTACCAAACTACATAAATTTCTCTTAAGAATTTTAAAGAATGAATATTAAGTTTAAATTATTAAACTATTGTTTATTAATTAAACTTTTAAGTTTTCGCTATGGCCTTTCTTAAAGGATGCTAATATAGTAATGTATACATTAAATCGTATGCGATGATTTAATCAAACATTACTATTGCAAAAATTGAAGACATCTCAATTGACTTTAGAAAGTTTCAGTTGAGAAACCGTACGTTCTTATTTCTTATCTTTGTGAAATACGTTTTTTTATATTCAACTATAAACTATCATGTGTTATTATCAAATATTTTTGATTTTCACTATGACCTAAGTATAGTTTTAATGCGTCCTAATGTATACTTATAATATTTAAGTGATTGATTTAATTTAAAAATTAATTATCGCAGAAAATAAAGATGATCTTGCAGATCAATTCAAAACATTTAATAAAGGTCAAGTTAAAATAAACCGTAAGTTCTTAGATTTCCTGTAATATTATAAGTAATTATTTTTAACATAAATTATAGGTTTATCATGAAAAATTGTAGTAATTTAATTTCTGAAAAATACATATCAAAACAATTTTTAAATAAATATAATATGTATTTATGTAAAGAGTGCTATACAGCAGTGTTTCCACCTATGGGTCACGACTGGTTAAACTTACCCATAAATAAATTTATAATCATACTATTTTTCTTCTTCTCCGTAGTTAACGACCTTTAAGACTAAACTGATAATCATATGCTATGCCATTTCTTTATATCCTCCGCTATGACTCGCCAAAAAGTATCTGGTTCAACTTGTTCCACATCTTTTGACACTTAGTCTTCCTACCTCGACCTTGACCTATCAACTGATTTTATGCTTTCTGGAGAGCCACATAGTACCTTGTAATAAGGGCTCTTTCTTTTCTTCATGCGTGGCCAGCCCATAAGAGTCGCCTCTTCCTTATATCGTCGACTATTTTTGACTTTGGATATAGCTCACTGATCTCCACATTATGTCTGATTCTCCACTCTCCTGTATTGCTATCTATGCAAGGGCCAAAAATCGACTGCAAAGCTTTTTGTTCAATTACTAATAACTGTTAAAAACATGGGAAATGAACTAACTGAGTACATATATTTGTTGGTGAAGGAGATTTGGGTAAAGGAGGTGATTCTCGAAGATTGGAAAAATTATTTGTTCTAATTACAAGAACGGGGATAGAAAATTGTGTAATTACAGAGACATAGCCCTACTTAATGTCACGTATAAGATATTGTCAAACTGTATTTTAGACAGAGTGAGACCATAGGCAGAGAAATTACTGGGAGACTACCAGGTAGGATTTAGGAAAAATAGATCGACGATTGACCAAATATTCATAGTAAGACAAATACTACAAAAGATGAGGGAATTTAATAAAGAAGTGCACATGATATTTATTGATTTTAAAAAGGTCTACTACTGCATTCATCGTGAACCTTTAATGTCTATACTAGAAAAATATGGTCTCCCACTAATATTAGTCAATCTCATAAAGACAAGCTCCTTGAATACGGAAATAAAAGTACAGATTCCTACCTCTTTATCAACAGATTTTGAAAAAAAGGACATTGGCAATTATACACTGTTTTCCACCTTTGGATCTATACGGATATAGATTTGAATTAGGGCAAGCTTGGTATAGGAAGCTCAATCAAGATGTATGCGGTGGTTCAAGTGCGTCGATGCACTTTAAAATATGTAAGTCACCCATGGATAAAGTTAAGTATTATGATGATAATTATGTGTTCACTGTTCAACAAATGTTTTTAACAACCGGATAAAATTATTTTTGTTATAATTATTCACAGGAGGTTTGTACGCGACAAAAAAAGTATTATTTCAATTTTTAAATTTTAAAAATAATCATCGATTATAACAGTGGTATATCATAGAAAAATTGGTGGCCCTAAAAAGGGCCTTTTTAAAGAGAGTGTTATAATATAAGTCAATTATTTGGAACTAGTGTACTTGGTTACGGCTTTTGTTCCTTCACTGACGGCGTGCTTGGCCAATTCACCGGGCAACAAGAGTCGGACGGCGGTTTGAATCTCCCGACTGGTGATGGTCGATCGCTTGTTGTAGTGAGCCAGACGACTGGACTCGGCGGCAATACGCTCGAACAAATCGTTGACAAAACTGTTCATAATGCTCATTGCCTTAGAGGAAACACCGGTGTCGGGATGTACTTGTTTCAATACTTTGTAGATGTAGATGGCGTATGATTCTTTCCTCTTGGGCTTGCGTTTCTTGTCAGATTTGGCGATGTTCTTTTGTGCCTTGCCGGACGATTTTTTCATCGCCTTTCCCGCGGATTTACCTCCTGGAGCCATGGCTGATAATTTTTCTGTGAATTGTGGTCGTTGACGGTGAAATAATTCAAACTCGAATGATGTCGGAATACACGAAGCGACGGTATATATTAGTAACCCAAGGAGACACGTCAAACAGGCATTGGCCAAATTCTAATAGATAAAACAGAACAAACAGGATTTACAGCGGTTACGTGTCTGATAAAAATAGTAGCTTTTCCAAGAGAAAACATTATTAGAATGATGATGGAAAACAACATCGTTTAGTAGTAGTTGCATATCAAACAAAGTCAAGCAATATCGTCATGACGTTTCAAACTGTCCAATCGCAGCACTGTTTTCTAAATTTTGGCTATATAATGGCCCCTACCGATGGGTTTAATCATCATTCAGTGTTCGAATCGTTAACAAAGCAGTCAAGCACACACACAATCATGAGCGGAAGAGGCAAAGCAGGCAAATCGAAGGGAGGTAAATCCAAGACCCGGTCGTCCCGTGCCGGACTCCAGTTCCCCGTCGGTCGTATCCATCGTTTGTTGAGAAAAGGAAATTACGCCGAGCGCGTCGGAGCCGGTGCACCGGTATACCTGGCCGCCGTTATGGAATATTTGGCAGCCGAAGTGTTGGAATTGGCCGGTAACGCTGCCCGTGACAACAAGAAATCTCGTATCATCCCCAGACATTTGCAATTGGCAATCAGGAACGACGAAGAATTGAACAAATTGTTGTCCGGAGTTACCATCGCACAAGGTGGTGTGTTGCCCAACATCCAAGCTGTTCTCTTACCCAAAAAACCGAGAAAAAAGTCTAATCACACTTAGCAAGCAACACCTAATCTTCTAATAAAACGGCCCTTTTCAGGGCCACAAATTTATCATATTCAATGTAGCGTAAGTCTTCTCCTTTTTTAAATTACACTAACGCTGTTGAGCTAAATTTTATCTTGGTACAGAATATACTTCTAACTTCATCATCGTGACAAGTTGTAAAAATAAATACTGTAGTCATATATACTTGTTATTGTGTCGTCAGGTTTATCTGCGCTTAGTTATCATATTAAAGTCCAGATCAATGAGCATGACTCACATACATTCTGTGTGTGCGTACCCATTAACAATCTACAAAAATAAATATTACGATATAATTGGTATTTAATATATGTCTTAATATTGTAAGTTATGTCGATTGATAAAGTGTTCAGGGATCATAATAGACTAAAACGTAAATCTCCTTGTGTCAGAAAAATGTATCAAATAATTTAAATACAAAATTATGACGTAACACGAAAAAAAAAACATTGATAGTGATAGATAGATAGAGTGATATGATAGTCCTTTGGCAGCCTTAATGAAGGAAGGTTTATTTTCTCCTTCGGGAATCCCGACATAGTAAGAGCTCACTTAGTAAAAGTTAGGTCCGTACATAACATATTATAATATTCTTATGACATCAACAAAGTGGATCTGTCTATTAGCTGTAACAAAGTAGTGTATTACATCAAAACTACTATAAAATTACCATTATCAATTAGATTGAAAAAATACCTTCCGCAAATTTTTTTAGTCTCAATCCATATCAATATGTGATAAATATTATTCCAGTGATTTCTATATTAACTTTTAACCTACCCGCGAGCATTCGTGGTAAACACCAATTTGGTTTACACAGAAATCAATTTCGTATTGTTTTTATATTTGAGTTTATACACACTTATAAAGAACAGTGTTACTATTGTGTTTCAAATCTAATTACACACATAAAACTTATTACTCCACCAACACAAAAATAATTTGATATGAACTAGAACAAAACAAATAGAAATATTGGACACAGTACACTACTGCGGGGGCAGTGGAGTTATGTAAAAAAAGTAGTGGCCCTGAAAAGGCCTTTTTAATAGTGTTTTTTTTTAACAATGTATGCAAATCGCAAATGAGACGTATTAACCTCCAAAACCGTACAGGGTACGACCTTGGCGTTTGAGGGCGTACACGACGTCCATGGCGGTGACGGTCTTCCTCTTGGCGTGCTCGGTGTATGTCACGGCATCACGGATTACGTTTTCCAGGAACACTTTCAACACTCCACGGGTTTCTTCGTATATCAAAACCGGAGATACGTTTTACTCCACCACGACGAGCTAACCGACGAATGGCGGGCTTGGTGATTCCCTGGATGTTATCGCGGAGCACTTTACGATGACGTTTGGCTCCTCCTTTTCCAAGACCTTTTCCTCCTTTACCGCGTCCGGTCATGTTGATTTTATGTAGTTTCTAGCTGATTACTCGACAAACTGCTGCGACGAACGCTGAACGTTGACTGATGCTCGATTAACAAATTTCAATGTATTTATGCGTTTCACGGAGCACTAACGGCCAATCGAAACGCTACATTTGTTTTCTCCCACTTACCGATTATCGACAACGCGTCGACCAATGATAACGGTAGAAACGAATCCGTTTTTATATAAATACTAGTGTGTTTGGTTCAGAGAACCATCAGTATTTTACAGTTCGTCTAATCGTACACAAACGAATTCAACAATGGCCCGTACCAAGCAGACAGCCCGCAAATCTACCGGAGGTAAGGCTCCCAGA
Organism: Rhopalosiphum maidis; assembly: GCF_003676215.2. Classification (NCBI taxonomy): domain Eukaryota; kingdom Metazoa; phylum Arthropoda; class Insecta; order Hemiptera; family Aphididae; genus Rhopalosiphum; species Rhopalosiphum maidis. The sequence continues at coordinate 80,518,214 of NC_040878.1, read as the reverse complement.
AGCAGTTGGCCACCAAAGCCGCCCGTAAGAGCGCACCCGCCACCGGAGGAGTGAAGAAACCCCATCGTTACCGTCCGGGAACAGTCGCTCTCCGTGAAATCCGTCGTTACCAGAAGAGCACGGAGCTGTTGATCCGCAAATTGCCGTTCCAACGTCTGGTGCGTGAAATCGCCCAGGACTTCAAGACCGACTTGCGTTTCCAGAGCTCCGCCGTCATGGCGTTGCAGGAAGCCCAGCGAGGCCTATTTGGTCGGTCTTTTCGAAGACACCAACTTGTGCGCCATCCACGCCAAACGCGTCACGATCATGCCAAAGGATATCCAACTTGCCCGTCGTATCCGCGGAGAACGCGCCTAATCTTTAGTTCAATACACCACCATTCCATTAAAACGGCCCTTTTCAGGGCCATCACACATTTCGTATTTCGCTTTTATTATGCATAACCGCCCTTTACCGTGACCTTTAACACTGATTTTTTACAACATAGTAGGCCATAACAAATCGACAATAACTGTGTAGTGTTGTACTTGTCTCCATCACACATTAAGATTTATACTATAGGTACGACTTTAACGTGTGTGTTAGATAAACAAAATTATTATCTACTATAAACAACCGTAAAAAAAATTGTTTTAATTATTTATATATTTTTTAATAAACGTTTAATTAAGCCTGTCGATAATAATTAAATATTATAATGTATATAACCTTTTGGGGAACTGTAGAGAAAATCCACAGAATACAATATTACACTTTACACACAACCATATGAAAATTTATTTGAATAAAATGTTTTAAATGCTTACCGTACCGCTTATAATATTGAATTACAAATACATTATTATGTATGTATTGTATAGAGGTAGTACTTTTGTTGTTATTTATCCACTTAAAATATAATTATTAAAAGATACCTATTTTTTAAAGTCCTACCCTGTGGACATTCATTTTGTTCCTACCTTATACAAAAAATTAATTACCTACTTCAACAGTTACTTTATGATTAAAAAGTGTAAATATATAATACAATAATTCGATTAGTCGATACCTACGTTTAATTAAAAATTAAAAACCGTACACATCAATAACATTTAAAGTTCTTAAAGTGTCGTTAACATAATATGAAGGACACGTAATATTTTATTTCGATAACTGTTTTTCTTTCTACAGGTTTTTATTCCGTTTACAATACCTATCTGACATACCTAAGTTATACTCCGCAAAAATGTCCCGTTTCCATAAAATACGCTCTGTGTTACATACATTGTATGTATGTTTAATGTGCACACATTACAGTGTATCAAAAAAAATATTTGTATGTTTACCATCACATCGTAATAATATTTTAAAATCAGAATTTACGAATGGAATTCAATTTAAAGAGTCGCATTGTTTTTAGAATTTACACGCTTCAACCAGCAACTCATCAAAACAGTCCAGAAAGCAAGGCACACCAGACCCCTTACCCACAACAAGCAAATATGAACGAATATTTACAAAACGTGTTTAAAATCATTAATTAGGCCAGCCACGAATTAGATTGCCAAATATTGCACTACAATAATCAATATAACATTTTAATTAATATTAACTTCTTATCACTGCGTATTATCGCAATAGTATTATTGTAAGCTTTAGCTGAATTACACCAAACTATACTATCGTTTATAGGAAATCCTTCAGTTCTTATACTATACATGGTGATTCTTTTATCATAAAACATTCGTTATTTCAAAAAGTATTCATGTTTTTGAAAACATTTTTTACATAGTTCCAAGTTATTAAAAAAACAACGCTTTATTAAACAATTATATTATTTTTAAGTTTTTTATTTTTTTTTAATGACAACATAGTTTTAATTTCATATTCCAAAGCAGAATAATTGTCTGAGTACTTTTAAATTTTTATAAAATTCGAATTTGTGCGAGTAATTTATGAGTTATACGTATTTAAAGCTTTGTCGGGCGGCGCAGTCTAAACTTTAAATACTTATAACTCATAAACTACTCGCCCTACATTTGATTTGTATGTATCAAAATACTCAGAAAACTATTCTGCTTTGGAATATGAAATTAAAACTCTATGTCGTCATTCAAAAAAGTAAAAACTTAAAATAATATAAGGATAAAAAATATTTAAAATATAATTTTTTAATAAAACGTTGTTTTTTTAAAACAACTTAAAACTATGTAAAAAAATGTTTTCAAAAACATGAATACTTTTTGAAATAATGAGTGTTTTATGATAAAAAAAATCACCCCGTATTAATTAGTACAACTATTGAAATGTTACGTTATTTGATATTTGCCCGCTTAGATGGTATCTTAGGTTCTCCGGTAGTTTCGGCTACTATCAATTCTTGTCTTCATAGATAATAAGTAATAAAATACTCTATTTATATAAAAACAGTATATCATCATCAAGGTTCGACAACAACACGTCAAATGCTAATGAATAACAGAAAAATATAATTGTGTATGGTGTAAGGTGCGACGTCGGTTTTACGACGCGTGCAAACTTTATAATGACACGTCGGTTGACATCACGAAACAGTATCTACGGCTTAATCTAATTTTCTTATTAAAACACTTAGAATAATATCAATAAATAAGCACTTTAAAATTGTTTGCAAAATCTTATTTTATTAAGCCCACGGCTACACCATCACTGCACAACGACTGTCGATTGGCCCACTACAATGTATCAGATACGATACCACGGATGATGAGAAAATAAATTAAATTGTGTTTATTTATAATGGAGTTTCGACCAAAATCCCTAAACGGTGAAATACTATGATTATTTAAAAAAAATATTTAAGGTGAATACGATTAATATTAGATTCATAGGTAAAGTCTGCAACGTAAACACTTCAATGGTAGAAACGTGAATGACAACGTGCCGTAACAGTAACCTAAAATCCTTGATTTTGAAAAGCCACCGTTCATCGGCAAATTGGTCGATTTGCAATCTACAAACGCTCGTGTCTTGGTAAACTCGTATAGAATGTGTCTAAGAAGTTTTGAACGTTTTAAATTGGTTTCGGTCATACGGTACACCATCGAACATGGTCTACGAAAACCCGGTTGGGATCGTGGGAATAACGATCCGTGGTGGTTTTTTGATACCGGATAGCGTCGATTTAGATATATAGGATCTTTTGAAATTTAGTTGGCTTTCTGGAAAGTTTAAAACCAGAGTCGTACAACTGTTTCTTGCTGAGTAATCGTGAAAAATGTTTGCACAACCGTAACCGTGTCGATGGCGCGAATCACAACGGTTTACTAGTCGGTACGGTACAGTATATATATTTTCTAACCGTTCCGTCGTTCAATGTTATATTCGACTGTAAGATTTCGAGTTGCTTTACTACGTTCGACATCAGCTCTACTATGACAGAAACCGTCGTTCTGGCCGCTCCGGCACCAGTGGCTGCATCGCCAGCTGCGAAAAAGTCTCCGGCCAAGAAGAAGGCCGCTGCTGCTGCTAAGACTAAGAAGCAGCCCGCCGCTGCGTCTCATCCGACCACTTCCGTGATGGTCACGTCTGCCATCAAGGAACTCAAGGAGAAGAAAGGTTCTTCTTTGCCGGCTATCAAAAAGTACTTGGCTGCCAACTACAAAGTCGATCCCGCCAAGTTGGCGCCGTTCATCAGGAAGTTTTTGAAAGCCGCCGTCGCCAACGGCACTGTTGTTCAGACCAAGGGCACCGGCGCTTCTGGACATTTCAAACTGCCGGTTGCCGAGGTAAAACCGAAGAAGGTAGCTGCGGCCAAAAAGAAGCCGGTCGTTAAAAAAGTCAAAGCCCCCGGTGCCGTAAAGAGGAAGTCGACTTCTGCTAAGAAGGTGAAGCCCGCTTCCGGCGAACCGGCAGCTAAAAAAGTCAAAAAGGCCGTCGCCGCTAAACCTAAGGCTGCCAAACCGAAGAAATCTCCGGCCAAGCCGAAAAAACCTGCGGGCGCTGTAAAGCCAAAAGCGAAGAAGACTCCAACGAAAAAAACAGCAGCTCCCAAGAAGAAGTAAACTTTGAACGATCACTTCTCACGCGTCGCGCACCCTTAAAACGGTCCTTCTCAGGACCACAAATTTTTTCTGATACACCTAAAAAAATCACTTTCGTGACTTGCGTATTTAAAAATACCCACTTCTCGTTGGTTAGGATTTTTTCGATTTACTTCTATCGTACCGGAGGATCACGTCCCCCTCCGCTTTGAATACTCCAGTTATTATACTTTCGTCGCGATGATATGCTCTTCGGATCAACACTCGTCAATCTGTTGATGATTATTATAATTTATACGTATTGATATTTACTCACAATACAATATTATAACGGCGTAATATTATTTGTGTATAGTGCCTACCACAAACTTGAACCTTTGTTGGCTCTACCATATTTTGTACCAACAGTAGTCGCCGCACAATATGACATCGTGTACTGATTATATTTTAATAACAAACTTAGTGCGTTAAATGTTAATAAGTGTATCACATATAATTTATTTTAACTCATTCTTATTGCGTGTTTTTTTTTTTTTTTTTTTTTGTTTTTTACTAATAGATTTACTGCTTAGTGATTTAGAAATCACTTTTAATTAGAAAAGTTTATATCGCATCATGTGTCATATGATAAGAATAGTAGCGTAATTGTTTGGCGATTTCAGTTTTAAGGTTATAAAATTGTAGTTAAAATGTAAGTCATGCAGAGAGCACATGATGTAATGGTTTTTAAAATAAAAATCATATATTAACTTGGACATTGCGTTCTTTATTATTAATATAAAAATTATTAAGCAACAAACTTATAACACATATTTAGCGATTTTTAAATTTTCGAGCACTTTTCTCAATTGTTCATGAAAAAGTTTGAAAAATCAAATAAATAAAAAATTACACAACCGATCTTATGAAAAACATACGAAAATAGTTGGATCTTTAATTAGATATTATGTTTTTAAGCATCACTGACGAGATTAATAAATATAAAGCGAAAAGCTTTAAAATTATGTTACATACATCACTAATGTTTTCCGCATATATATTATCTAAAACGAAAGTATTCGTATACGAACAAAGTTGAGGAAACCAAAATCTACCGGGATTCACTTGAAATAATTATAAAATACATTATAATAAGAAATATATTATAGATTATGATTGATTTCATTTTTGACTTTAAGTACCTGCGTTTTAGGTATGATTCCCAAGAAATAACATTCACAATTTACATACAACATATTGTAACAATAACAATAGATGAACGTGAACAATGAATAAAATAGATGTTTTTAATCATAATATTCTTTTATTTTTATTTGTGAAAATGAAATTTGATTTTAAACTGAAAATAGGTGTGTACAACATCAGCCAGCTAAAATATTTTAATATTAACCCAGCGTGTTATTAACAAATATTGGCACCTAGGTATCTATCTATTGCAATATTATTTTATATAAATATATTATTAATTAAATATTTTTAATGTAATTTTACATTAATACATGCTTATAGTTATAAAATAAAAGAAAACGTGCTTAATAATTATTCTAAAAGGCGAAACAATATACCGATCAAAAATAGAGCTCGAAACTTGTTGCATTTGCGTGTTGGTAATTTTATTTTAAAAATTGAATAAAACGAATTTTTTAAATATATTTTGAAGACTATTTTTTCCGAACAAAAAAAAAACCTTTTAATCTTTTTAAAATATATGTCGATCATTAAACAATGTTTAAAAAATATTCATTATTTTCCCAAAAATATTTCTAAAGTTATTTTAAAATTACTTTTTACTATATGGGTTATTATTATTGATATAATACGTTAAATTAAAAATGTTCAGTATGCAGCACGTTTATGGTATAAAAATATATTAGACCAACTTCCAATATTGTTCTAACTCAGTATTATAATAAATTTACATAATTCCTTTTCAACCGCGATACCCACAATAAGATTTTAAAAGGAATATTTTGACTAAAAATGTCTATTAAAAATATTTTATGTGAGAATACACCAATATTATTCAAAAAAATCTCAAGTATGAAAAAGTAACATTTATACACGATGTATTTCGATATAATAAATATGGTGGCCCTAAAAAAGGCCTTTTTAAAAAAAGTTAAGTAAATTGAGTGATTAACCACCAAATCCGTACAATGTACGACCTTGGCGTTTCAGTGCGTAGACGACGTCCATGGCGGTCACGGTCTTCCTCTTTGCGTGTTCAGTATAAGTGACCGCATCACGGATTACATTTTCCAAAAAAACTTTTAACACTCCGCGGGTTTCTTCGTAGATCAATCCAGAAATACGCTTCACTCCTCCCCGACGAGCCAAACGACGGATTGCGGGCTTGGTGATTCCCTGGATGTTATCACGCAACACTTTGCGATGACGTTTGGCACCTCCTTTTCCAAGACCTTTTCCTCCTTTGCCGCGACCAGTCATGATAACCTATTGCTGTAGACGTATTAGTGGTTGTAACGAAGACGAGGTTTGTTGAGATAAATGGTAACTTACCGTTCGACAACGCGGTATTTATGCGATCGATCCACATACCCTACACCGAGGAATGCGCGAGACCACACCCCTCGGCCCAATCATACTACGTTAGCAACCCTCTGAAAATCGTATAAATAAAGGGTGTTTGTCTCACCGTGTTTCATTGTGTATACATTTCTTCTGAAGATAAGTCGTGGATTGATATCACCTATTTTACAATGGCCCGTACCAAGCAGACAGCCCGCAAGTCTACCGGAGGTAAGGCTCCCAGGAAGCAGTTGGCCACCAAAGCCGCCCGTAAGAGCGCACCCGCCACCGGAGGAGTGAAGAAACCCCATCGTTACCGTCCGGGAACAGTCGCTCTCCGTGAAATCCGTCGTTACCAGAAGAGCACGGAGCTGTTGATCCGCAAATTGCCGTTCCAACGTCTGGTGCGTGAAATCGCACAGGACTTCAAGACCGACTTGCGTTTCCAGAGCTCCGCCGTCATGGCGTTGCAGGAAGCCAGCGAGGCCTATTTGGTCGGTCTTTTCGAAGACACCAACTTGTGCGCCATCCACGCCAAACGCGTCACCATAATGCCAAAGGATATCCAACTGGCCCGTCGTATCCGCGGAGAACGTGCTTAAACTCAAATTTTTAACAAATAGTTCTTCTTAAAACGGCCCTTATCAGGGCCACCAATTTATTATTTTAAATCAATACAAATAGTAGTATATACTTAAAAAACGTTTCTATTAACGCTATATAATGATTAAATTATTAAAATCAAAAATTATTTCAATGTTCAGCAATAAATTCTGGATAATTAATTGCTGGTACAATTAATTGTGCATTGCTATGGATCACCTATAGTATGAACCTCAATGTATCATAAATGATTATTGACATAGTGATGCTGTGCGATGACTATATATTGAATACAAATTTAATAAATCAAAATTACAGTAACCCACTGTACAGCAGAGTGGTACCCACTTGTCAACCTTTTTATAATAATATATTTTTATAAAATATTTTGTATCGAGACTTTCAGAATTTAACGACAACTAGCAATGACAAAGACTCAAAATATGTAACTTCTAATTAATATTTTCGTAATTTTTATGTGGTCGTTATTTTTGTTATTTAACTTAGATTCTATTATAAACTTAGTATTATTTACATTATACATTGTATGCCGTGGTTATAATCACCATATGATTATAGATCTAATACAGTTTTATTAATTCAAAATATTGCAATTTTTTTTTTTCATTTAATTACATGATGCTTTTCTAATTATTAAGATAATAAGATGTCTTTTATGTTTTGATAAGTAAACAATTATACATACCGGAAGACATGCGACCAATTCAGAGATGTTGCGTAGTTAATAATTTTTTTGTACACATAATTACACAAGGACAAATTAATAGTTTTGTATATCATTTTATCAAATTTACTATTAATATTTTCAATATAATTATAAGGAACCATATAATCAATTTGTACATAGCTACCTAAGCTGTGTTGAAAATGTAAATTATTTTTCGGTGCCTAATAATAATTACAACTAGTTAATAATCATAATACTAAATAACCAAGTATTATTTTACAAGATTAAATAACTACGAAAAATACGACATTAAATAATATTATAGTAATAATTGGTGGCCCTTAAAAGAACCTTTTTAAGTTTGAACCTATCGCAGTAGGTGTCAGGATATTATAAATAACGTATTTTACTTGGAGCTTGTGTATTTAGTGACTGCCTTTGTTCCTTCACTTACGGCGTGCTTGGCCAATTCACCGGGTAACAATAGTCGGACAGCAGTTTGGATTTCCCGACTGGTAATGGTCGAACGCTTGTTGTAGTGTGCCAAACGACTAGATTCGGTGGCTATGCGCTCAAACAGATCGTTGACGAAACTGTTCATGATGCTCATTGCCTTCGAGGAGACACCGGTGTCGGGGTGTACTTGTTTCAGTACTTTGTAGATGTAGATTGCGTATGATTCTTTTCTCTTAGGCTTGCGTTTCTTGTCAGACTTGACGATGTTCTTCTGCGCTTTGCCCGACGATTTTTTCATCGCCTTTCCTGCCGATTTACCTCCTGGAGCCATGTTTTAATTCGATCGGGTATCCTGTTGAAGTGCTAAACTGTGTACTACGGTAGGATTCAATCGAATGACGCCTTTCTATAGTACGGTTACCGTATTTATATTATTTTTAAGATCTTAAAACGTGCGCACATTGGTAGCTGCCACCCCAATATTAGTGTTACAACCCTCCGGAGTAGAAAACATCTGCTCTGACCACTCTATATTCGGCTCATGTAAAACACCATCCTTTTTATAGACTCTTGCATGTCGTACATGTTATGTTACGTCGTTAAACGTTGTTTTATACGTCTAATGCATTTGAATTTAGGGGAGATTTCACTATATAAGCCCTGGATTTCGTAAAGCTGAATATCATTTAAGTCACGTCATTCCGTTCAACTACTACTACTACCCAGTCGAAAATTTGTACAAGCATCACAATGAGCGGAAGAGGCAAAGCAGGAAAATCGAAGGGAGGCAAATCCAAGACCAGGTCGTCCCGTGCTGGACTCCAGTTTCCGGTCGGTCGTATCCATCGTCTGCTAAGAAAAGGAAACTACGCCGAACGTGTAGGAGCCGGCGCACCGGTATACCTGGCCGCCGTAATGGAATATTTGGCGGCCGAAGTGTTGGAATTGGCTGGTAACGCTGCCCGTGACAACAAGAAGTCTCGTATCATCCCCAGGCATTTGCAATTGGCAATCAGGAACGACGAGGAGTTAAACAAATTGTTGTCCGGAGTAACTATCGCTCAAGGAGGTGTGCTGCCCAACATCCAAGCCGTACTCCTACCAAAAAAGACTGAAAAGAAAGTTTAAGAAATATATCAATTGGTACTACTTAAATAGTATGCATGTATTTTGATGTATTATTTTTTGTTTAAAACGGTCCTTATCAGGGCCACAAATTATAATTACAAATATTTTCTTTTAATTTAGTTTTATCTAATCATAACATATTATATATAGTTTATATTATATTATTATAATGAATGAAAACCAAAATTTATAAATTGTTTTATTTGATTTTTAGCTAAGTGAGTACATAATAACAGTGTACCTATCAGCATAGGCGAAAATACGGGTCAGGCCATGGCCTGACCTAATACTGACTAAAAAATTGCATACATGTATTATATATTTTAATAATTATTTAGGAATTATAAATAATATATTTATACACGTAAACGTGTAAATTTGTACGTTTTATATATTAACATAATATCATACATAGTATACAGGTACTATATTTATATAGGTACAAATGAGGATTATAATATAACATAATAAAGTGATTTTTTTTTAAAATGGCTAATAGTATATTTATTTAAAATTAAAAACTTTATTTTTCGCATATAAAATTTGTGAAATTTTTCGTTTAAATGTTTCGTACCTACTACACGATTATTTTACCGCTCGTATCTATTAGAACTTAGAAGTGTACGAATATGTGGACTTGATATAAATTCTTAAATCAAAAAATTGTACATACTACACAATATGAACATAATAATAACATTTATTTTTAACATTGATTATAGAAATATGGAGTCGTATAGTCTATTCAATGCAGTCGAATAATCGGTTTTATTAATTATTGTTTAATTTAGACATTTGACGTTTTTTTTTATATTATAACAAGTATTATTAGTTACTTAACTAATCGTCAGTCGGCAATGTTTGTTACGTGGTGATATACCCGTAGAAAATGATTGTCAATTATACGTACTTTAATATTTTCATATTATTTCTTTTACTATAAATTCATATTTTTATCATTGACCGGCGACAGCGGTTATTCATAAGATTCTTGCGTTTAACATTATACAAAATTATACAGAGGTAATTATTAATTAGAATATTTTTTTTTTTATAGATAGAGGATAGCCAAAATATTTTAATTATTATTTAAAATATAATACCATATTATTGTTATACACATTAATACATCACCAAATAATTTATTTATTATTAACCCCCGTTAGTCACATCGCTGTTTAAAAGACCGAGCATGTATAATTTTTCAAATTACTCATTGTAAGTAATTCACATTATTTCGTGTAATTTAATAGCTTCATTGTCCAAGAAGTCTAGCTATCATTTAATGCTATTTAAAACAATTATCTATTGTTTGTTGAATTTATATGTATTTTTAAAGTCATAAAACTGTTAAAAAGACCGCGTGTGAAAACTCGGATAATAATTAATTTTGTTCAATATTATTTTCGTCAATGATTATTTTTTTAGATATAAAAAAACGATCATAATCGTTTCTTGAGTTTCTTCTTGATCTTATCGATAGTTATAGTTTATCAATTTTATCGCTTTTCTGTTTGTATAATTTCTTTGGAAAATTAAATATTTTCGTAATTTTTATTTTATATTCGACACGTGATACAAGACAAGCGTGTAAATTATCAAAATTTAAATGAAAACAATTCGGAATAATTTTAAAACTACGTATACAAAAATATAACCTTTCATTAAAAAAAATTCATATATAATATGTATTTTTTTTAACATTATATAACCATGGACATTTTAATAATAATAATTTAAATAGTAAAAAATAAATTATAATTTATGTATATCTTTAATAAATGTATTAGTTATTAAAATGTTTAGTTATTATTAAATATTTAAATTGTAAAGAAATATTCATTTTATTATATACACCAAATCATCATATAATACCATTATATATTCATTGTATATACATTAAACAAAATAGCTATAAAAAGTTGTCAATAGAATTTTTTTTATATTTTTCATTTGGCCTGCCCTAATAAAAGTGTCTAGGTTCGCCTATGCCTATCAGCGTTAAAAAGTCAAATTTAATATTTTTATCATACTAAGTTATTAAAACAAGTAATCTGTTTATTTTAATCTACCCTATATTTAATAGGAATAAATCACTTGAAAAAAACAAATAAGTACTTAGGTTACTTATCTGAAATTTTATATTAGTTAGTGACATCGGAAAATCTGAATTAAATATTATATAGTAATCCATTGCCCTTATAAATGTTTTTAGTCAAAAAGTAATAAATAAAACCCACGCTTAACTGCATGTTTACTCGTGGCGCAAAAGAAATTATAATAATTATAATAAAATACAGTTATAATATTATAAATGAGTTGACAGGAGCGTACTCGCGATTTGATTGTAAAAATATAAAATGAGACGCATGTTAGTGTTTTAAAAAAAGTGAAAAATTGAAAAATGGTATTGGAAAATAACTATATCGATAGAATACGATCTTTAAAAACTACATTAACTACAATACTAATACTATAATAATACTCATTAATATAATATAATAGTATAGGTACTGTAAAAACTAAAGAGTTTAGTGACTATAACATGATGATTAGATATGTACAGAATATACAATAATCAATATTATTAATATAACATTATATTATTATTTTTACTTTGTCATTAAATTCATCAATGTTGATTAAGTTAATGACTTACTAAAAAAACTTTACTTAAGTATTAGAGTTAGGTAAATTTTGAAAGGTAAATACACCCAAATATGTTGTCTCAATTTTCAAATTGAAAACATAGTAAATTTGCGTTAAACAGAATCAATTGTCTAAATTAGATATTAAATTGAATAAAACTAAAAATTATCATCAAAATTAAAATAAGAATATTACTTATTTATACGAGTTAATTTTTTATGATATTTGTGTTAATGAGCATTTTTTAATTGTAATATATTACACACTCGTAACTCGGTTAAAAATGTTAATATAACAACAACCGAATGTACAAACACAGATAATGTTCTTATATCTTAGTCTTTAGTTTTATTTTTAATATCAAACATGTCATTTCACTTTAAAAACTAAGACAAAATTAGTTTAGGCGCGGAGAAAAAGCTCAAATCTTCATAATACAACTCAGTGACAAATTAATGGTTTACAAATTATATATTTATTCATAAATATTTAAAAGTAGTTAGTATAGACAAAATCATTAAATTAACTAAGATAAAAAAAAATATCTTTTTTCAATTACTATCTGATATGCCGAGATAAAAATATAAATGTGCCATTTTAAATTATTTTAAATAGTTACAAATATACGACTAAAAATTAAAAATATTAAAATTGTAGGTACCCTATTATTCCTTCTTATTTCACGCTAGCTTAGGGGTTGATACAGTAAGCGTTTATGTCAAATAAATTATTAAATCAAAGAATATTTATGTATTTACAATGATTCTTAATAAACGTACCTATAATTATTCAAATAAACCAGAAAAAGATATTATAATCGATAGTGTAACCTGAAATTGTATTAAGTTAATTAGAAAATTAATGAACTAAGTTTAAAAAGATTAACTTTTTTAACTTGTTAACTAGCCTTTCTTAATTCCCGCATTTTAAATATTGGTTGAATAACAACTCCGTTGATGGTGACACATTTTAGTTATACTTTATTGTACAGGTTACGTATATTTTTTGAGTATTTTTATTGATATTTTAGTTCACCAATTTTATTTTGTAAATAAATTTTTTTTTTATATAAAATATTTATTTTCTAATATTTATATTCATGCAACTACACCAAAAATTTCTGAGCTCAATAATTTTGTAATGTCATAAAAATATTATCCATATAATATTGTATTATTAAAGATATAATAATAATTGACTTGTGCTAGTGCAGCCATATTAAGAAATTGACTTAATTATTTGTATTTTATTGTTTAGAATCTGAAACCTAAGTCACAAATGAGTGTTACCGATTATTGTGAATTCATAAATACATTATATTAGTTCATTAACAAAATATCCACAGACAAACATGAAATAACAAGTATCATATTTTGAAACATAAAACATTTATAATATTTTAGTTTCTCATTAACTCATTAATTTCATTTTTATTATCATTACCTATACATCAAATTATTTATATAGGTAAATACATGAACGAATGGTGTGATAGTGTAAGGGACTTATGAAATATGACACCTACGTCATATACGTGTAACATTTATAAAATCAATCGTAATAACTATTATAGGAATGTAATACCTACCATTACAATAAGTGTTGGGATATAAAATATGTATAAAATATTATGTCGATTATTAATGTAAATTATGCCTACATGAGTAATAATTAAGAAACCTAAATTTGGTATTCTTTTGAGCAAAATTAATAAAACTACATAATGTCATATTGAACGGTCGGTAGAAAATTATTGTTCACCTATTTTCGCTAAAAAAAATTTAACATTTTTCGTAGTATCTATTGCTATCCTTTATAACAATTATACTTAAAATATTGTTAGATATCGAACGACATTTTTTCTCTGCCACATAAAAGGGTACCAGTATATCAAATACTCATAAATTGTTCGTGAAACGAAAAATAATCATTCAGACTACAGTCATAGTCAAAGAACTAAATAAATACACGATATAGAAGATAATATTTTCTGCGTTGTAGAAGTTTTATTTTTTATAATATCATATTATACAGTTGATATTTAAGTTTGAAAAAATATAAAAACAACGGAATTCTAAGCAATAATATCTTTGAAAAAAAAAATCAAAACTCTAAGGACAAGCAAAACCGTCTTTCTTTACATGCAAAATACGAGTATATTCCCGTTATTGAACATTACTTAATAATCAACAATGGTATTGACATAGAACATATGACTGCTTACAAGTTACTTTGAATTAATGCTTGAGATTAAAAAGTTTAATGTTCCTTAAATTACATTAAATTATCCAATCCATATGTGTATAGTCTTCTTCGTGATAATAATGATACATAATACACTTACATATTATTTTCATCTATATATGTGGTCACATATAGTCTTGTATAGTGAATTGACCAATAGTATTATAAATATTATCAATCGTTCAAATTTAGATACGGCTAATCTATTGCAATCTAATTATTGCAAATAATTTGTGGCGATCAGAAAAGCAATCAAACTAATTAATGAAATGCCAAACCATTGCTTCGGCATACTAACTAATTTTTAACTTTTTTCATATACTGATTGCGGACCGTAATAAATAAATAGAAAATACTGTTTTTAGTGATAATTAAAACATTTAAAACTAAAGCAATATCACGACCGTGTCCCACATAGTATACCTACTATAATGTAAATAATATAATACAGTGCATTCACACGAGTTAAAAATATTTGGCGCGAATTGTGCTTTCTAGTTCATTAAAGAACGAAAACCGATTAATTCTAAGATTGCAAATAAAAAATATTTCACTTTGAGTTATTAAGAACTAACTTTAACATTTTTTTTTTTTTTTAATCTATGCCTTTTATAAATTCTATACGAACATTTTATTATAATGTGTGCATTGGCCGCAATCGGAAATCACCAATTAAAATGGCTCTTTTCAAAATATAATCACCTTTGCCGAAAACTAATTCACAATAAGTAAAGTTTCGTTAGATGTCTAAATGTCTTATAATTAATGATTCGCAGAGTACTATTATATTGTTACATCCACGTAATTTACTTTATACTAAATTAACTTTTTTGAACTTGACTATATAGATAAAGAAATTTAGCATATAATGATTTATTATAGCTATGAGAGAAAGAAAATAAACTTATTTAATTTGTCTACATAATTATATTATGGTATAACATTTTTTTTATACATGTGGGTAGTTTTAAAAATATTTTTTATAAGTAGCACATATTTAATGAATATTTCACACATTTTTTTCCCGATTGTCTGATATGATGTTTTCCATGCTATAATTTTAATGTATTTTAACTGTTTCAAGTACATAGTCTTAAGAATTTTTTAAGTTTTTAAATTATGTTTTTACCAATAACTAAAAATATTTTTAAAAACAATAATTGCTTCATAGTTATTAAGTTATAGAACTAGATATTTTTTTGTTTTTTTTCTATGGCAACATTATATGTCATGACTCGAAATCTGGTTTTAAAATAATACTTCTAGTATTTATCATATTAATAAATGGATGTCAATTTTATTAATTCATACGGATCAATATGTTTTTTATATTAAAAAATAAAAACAAAAAATATTAAATACTTATTTACTGTTTTATTATATTTTATGTTTAATACATATTGTTTTATATATAATTTATACAATAATATTAATATTTATTTAATAACAATTACATTACATTATCAAAGACAATATTATTCTAAGTCCACAGTTTTTTTTTAAAAATTTTTAATCCTTTTTTTCAGCATTAAATTGAAGCCTTAAGCTATTGAGAGCATGCAAAATGCACACTTATTATTTATATATTACAGGCTTTAATCTTCATTGAATTGATTTTCAAAATAATTTTTGCAGTGACATTGATCCATTATTCCTTCATATTATTATTACATTATGCGTTGAGTTGCTTCAAATTCACCTCAATTATGACATTGAACATAAGATGTTTAAGTACCTATTATTTGCTATTTAGTTCCAACACATTAACATAACCATTACAAATCATGATGGCTGTTGTCATCAAGTACCAATTATTTTATTAATTATTATTCAATAGACAATTATACATAATATAGGCACACAATTGTATAAATTATATCAAACATTATGTAATGTGAACCGTTTAATACAAATATTTATGACTAATCTAATTATTGAATTTGTTGTCAGTTGTTACATAAAATTGTACCTATAACGCCTTAACATTATGTAATTTTAATGTATGATAATTCGTGTACATTTTTAATTGAAATAGGTTAAAATAAATTCATCCAATTTAGACTTTTTTAGATAATGCATTTTAAACATGAAACCGTTCAGAAATGTCCAATGCCTCAATGGAAATACAAGGCGGACGAATATAATAATTATATTTGCAATTTTTTAATACAATTTAATTTACCTATTATTATTGTTTACCTATTCAATAGCATAGTGATATAATAATTCAACGTTATAGTAGTTAATTGATTAATATTAGATCGATACGACCATTATTATACATAATATAATATAATGATTGCTCAAGGGAGAAAACTAACTTATAATTAATGTCATCATATCATAGTATAAAACACAGGCCTAAAATGTTTTTATGAAACTAAAATTTGAAAAAAAAACATTTTTTCCACCATACAAATCACTTAAATTAATTTTATTTTTATTGGACCTATAATTAAATAAATATTTAACGAATTCTGTATTCGTTATATTTTTATATACCTAATCAATACATTTTCTTCAATTGTTTTTTACTAGAAACTTTTTACATTAAATTTATCTTACAATTTTTTTTTTTTTTTAATGTCTTTTAACTTTTTATATTACTGTCAATATTAAAATTATGATTAAGCGTGAACTGCAATAAAGCGATTATATTGTTTACTATTAGAATAAAATAACAATTTTTGTCTATTTATATAGAGGATGACGACATTGTCAAAGTAAAAACAGTAAGTATTCTCATCACAGTATTTATTGTAATCTCAATATTACGAATTAATAATGACTACTATAATACTTCGAATGGTTGTTTTTAATTTTAATTTTTTTTTTAACTATATAAATAATAATTAAAATAATATTATGATTTAGAAAAATAAAATATTTATTTTAGAATTAAATGTTGTCCAACTGAATTATAATAATATCAACTATACGTTATACATACATTTATGAAAATAATATGTTTCAATGGCCAACATTTAAGAAGATAGAAATATTATTAAGCAATTATCATCTAACGTAATATAAAAATTAAAACACATATAAGATAACAATTTTTAAATAATGAGTAACATCATTAAAACGCATCTGCGATTTGTTTTCAGTTTAACACGGTTAACACAAACGTATTGTCCAACTCAGTTCTATTCTCAAGTAATGAATTGAGTCAAAAAATATGTTGGTGATCCGTTGCAGTAAAAAATTAGGTAAGAAAATCATAACTTCTATAGTTTGAAATTAATAAATTGTTTAGATAAAGATTTTACAAATATACTATAATATCATAATATTATATAATATTGTATCGGGCACTAGAACTATAAAATGAACATTATTATAGTAGGTATATAATATTATACAATAATATATCGTTGATATTGGCTGATTAGGTTTTACGACATTTAATAATGTTGTTGTATTATTTTTAACTATAAAACAAAATAACCTAATTATCTTATGTCGTAGTTTTTGGTTAAAATGTAAATAATAATTTGCAAATAATTTTGTGGTTAAAAAAACATTATTTATTTTTAATTTTAATGCCTATAATGTTTAATTTTTTATTATAAGATTTCTCATAAGTTTTTAAGTTTAATTTTATACGAGCTATTATAAAGTTTTTACCACATTATATATTCATAAAATAATGATTTTTCCTCAAATAATTGTTGTTATTTGGTTGACTAACAAATTTAATTGTAGAAACTTAAGACGTTTTCACTATGACTTAGATAAGTCATAATTTTCTATGAAATTGTCAACTAGACTAATTTTAAGCTTTGTATAGACGTTTGTAATATATAGTTTTTGATAAAATTTTTAGGCTGACTAAAAATAAGCTTTAAAATGTAATTTAGCATACCTACATACAAAAACAAAATTGATTTTGTCATAAACTGGTGTTGCGTTAATTTTACTGAAAAGTACTAAAAATTTCCAACTTTTAAACCATTCAAGTACCAAATATAGTTGTGCGAGAAGAAAAACTTCCAATGTTAAAGATTGAAGATTATGTAAAAATCTCCAAAACTCGATGATTCATTCTAAACTTTGGAGTTATTTTTCTTTTATTTGAAATACGCAATCTTTACAAGTTAGCACAGTAATAATAAACCATATAATAATAATAGGATAAGTTTGTGATTAAAATTGTTAGTATTTAAGAGACTTAAATTAAATGAATTAAAAGAGGAATTAGGGAGTCAACTAATAATTATAGTGTTATTCATTTTCCTGTTATCGAATTTAAAATATTATTCATCAACTAGTCCAGGAGCAGTGGCGGATCCAGATGGGGGCGATTGGGGCGACCCCCCCCCCCGTTCTCTAAAAAAAAAATAGTTTAAGTCCCTGATTTTAGTTTTTGACGTAATTATACTTCAAGGGTAACCAAATTATAGTGATATATTTTTTTATTACTATTATCTACTGTAAAAAATATTTTTTTTGTTCTGTACGAGACTGTGGAAAGTAACATATGTATGTACCTAAATAAATACTTTATCAAAATTAATGTGTGTCCTTTAAAAATCGCCCCCCCCTGTTATCTTGGTGTGGATCCACCCCTGTACAGGAGTCTCAGTTTTTAGTGTATGAATCAAAAGTGTATTATGCATAATGTACAATGTTAAACCACTCGGACTCCCGATTTTTATGCGATCGGTCGTCGAATCAATCTGACTGTTTAGGTGTATCACATTGTTAGGTTTTCGTTTAAACGGATTTATCGAGTTAATACAGATTCGTCTGTTTTTTGCCATCCTCAATGCTTACGCGTCGCGAGTCCGAGTATAAGTTTCGAATATAAAATCGATTATACGGTCAGTATATTGCTATATTAGATAATTATATAATACTTAATGTAAAGTGGGCACTAACTAATAATTATATGCGTATTGTGCGGTCGAGTGACCAAACTATCTGACATAAAACGTGTCATTTGATCGTATAACTCGTCATTATATTCGGGTGCTCCGCATAATGTACTCGTATTATAATAATCGTGCAGTACATAATATTAATATTATAGTTATTAATAACATACATAAATACATAGCTTGTAATTTTTGTAATAACTGATATATATATTATAATACATCTATACGGACCGCCCGAAGGTCGCGAATATTACTCTATAAATTCCAATAAACCACGATATTTATAGTAGTTTACATGCAGGTGCAGTTCAAGTAGAAAAGGAACACAGCTGAAGTGGTCGGTCCGAAAAAAAAAAAATGAATATGTTACCAGCGACTGTTTTACTCGCCGTCATAGCAGCAACCGTTTTGAAGGATAGCGACGCTGTGAGTATATGACATACGTTTCGTTATTTTCACATTTAAATTTATACCGCCTAACTAAAAACATCACGAGTTTTGGAAGATTTTCACGCTACCCTTCGACCGTTGCGGTTCGCGAAATTTTCAAGACAATTCAAACACCGGAATACGGAAATTGTCGGAGCATTCTGTCGTGAATATAACATAACAATAATGATGATAGGGATATCATTATACACGAACTATATTTTGTATGCGTTTTTGAAACGTTTCGATGCACATTTCACCATTTAAAATTATACTTTTCATTCAGAGATATTATAATATAATATGATCGTATACTTTTTAATATTCAACATCATATTTTATTTATTTTTATAAACTCGTTGCCGACAATATTTACGATAAAGTCTTTGGTACTTGGTAGTAGTTAAATACGTCTATTGTATGAACTGAACGGTTGTATCTTATTATTAAATACCTAGTTTAAAAAACCATTATAAATTCAAAATTACTTGTCAATTTCAAAAATGGTTTCTTTTTATTGAAAAAATAATGAATTTTTACTGCGACAACCGCGTCATTGTTATATTTATGTTTAGAACATGGTTATTTATTTTTCTAAAGTAAAATGCAATTCGTTTAATTTATTTCGAATATTTTTATAGTTTTAAACTCTTCATATTTCATAATATTAATATTTCTCGATGCAATATGAATACAAAAATAGATACTGTCGAAAACCGTAATTGTAAAATAATATAATGATTATATATAATATTTATGTTCTTAGAAAAACAGTAAAAATAATAAATTTTATAAACCATTATTTTTGTTTTGAAAAAGTTTATTTTGGAATACGTTTAAATGTTTTCAAAACATAATATTTTCATAAAATACACAAAATAGGATAATTATTGATGTAAATCTAAATAAATGTCAAAAAATAGGGTTTATACACTAAAAAATGAATATAACTTTTTCTTTTTTTTTAAAAAAAAAAAATCACTTTAATTTATTATAGATTATATTTATTGGGTTTCAGTTAACTTTTATTAGTTTTGGAAGAAAAGATGCCAAAAAATTGAATTTGTTAAAAAATCAGTATTTTGACATTTTTTCGGAATTTCACTTCTCAATATTATGGTTATAGCTTATAATTAATGTTAATAAATACAATATATTATTTTATAATAAATATATTGATACAAAAATTAACTATAATAAATAAGTTTGTAATACAGTTTATTATAGTATCTTTATTTTTTATTTTGCTGTTTCATTGTATAAACCATAGTAATTATAATTTTTAATTTTTATTGACGAAAAAATATTTTTTTATATAGAACCCGACGACGGGCCATTATTTACCAAACTCGCAGGCAATCAGAAAAATTATCGGTTGTTCGGCGGTTCGGCCCACTTCGGTGGGCCACTCGGCCACTGCCGATTTGGTATAGTCTATAGTTCTTAACCGTATATCTAGGTAATAACTACGGTAAAATAATTATTATCTATAACACCTGAATAAAATTGGTGTACAATTCAACTGTTCAGTTATTGCACGATGATTCGACGAAATAAACGTTATCAATCTAAATATAATACGATAGCTTTGTAGGGACGTGAACCGGAAAAAACAATTTCGTATTTTGTGTATTCGTTAAAATAATAATACCTATCCATCGTAAGACCAAATGTAAAATGGTCGCTCTACCCTGTGCGCCTGATTATTGTTATTATTATTATCGTTGTAACTCACGTACAATTGTCGACTAAAAGACAGAAATTGTAATCTACGATATTCGTATATTTATAACGGTAATACAGGATAATACAGAGTTTCGTTATTATATTGTACATCTGCACCGCAAACAAATACAGTATTACAAGTATAAATCGTTATTGCCCCCTATGTAGGGAGGCGCCTTAAATATATTTATAATATTATAATGTTTTTATAATATATTTATGCACTTAAGTAAGCAATAAACGTATCATTTAATATGATTAATATATTATTGTACTTAATCTTTTTTCAATATTTTAACTCTTATAGTACTTGAGCGAGGCGGCAATTAAAAAAACACAACAGATGTTGAAAAACGTATGCTCCAAAAAACATTCAGTTGGAGAGGGTAAGATATTTATAATTACAACTATTTCGAATTTAATTTTTAATGTATTCAAATTGATCTAATGTAACGTGTGATGGTTAATAATTCACAGAGGTATTTACTGACATCAAGAAAGGAATATTTCCCGAGAACAACAACAACATAAAAGTAACTATATTTTTAACTTCTTTAACATTTATTATTAAATGTACCTATAGAACGACTCACAACTCATTAATTTAACATTTAAATGTGTTTTATGTAACAATAAAAATAATAATAATAATATAATGATGATGATTATCATTATTGTTTTAGTGTTACTTTGCCTGTAATTTCAAAACTATGCAAATGGTAAGTACCTGTTTATTATATTGTGATGCACACAATGCATCGATTAGTATTAATTTTTTTTTTTTTTTTTGAGGTTTTCACTACCTACGTTTTTTAAGGAGTTTTATATAGGCAACTTTAATAACATCCCGAAAAATTAAGAATTCAAAATTTGAATGGTTGTAAATACTATTAAAATGATCTTCAAATTGTCCCGCGTCCTATATTATTCTTGATTGTTACACAGTTAACAAATTATATTCAGTAAAACCATTCTCATTCCTATTGGTCTGAATAACAGTTGAGAATGATTTTAGAGAAAAAAAAAACATCAATTGACCTATTGACTATAACGAAAAATGTCGATAACAAATTACAATATTATCTAGAACGAGACATTAAATTATTATCAATTTTTAGCTTGAGTCTTTGGTACAGTGGATATTTAAGATTAAAATTTAAACATTTTAAACCTTAGAATCTAGAGTATAGATAAAGATCTACAGATAAGTACTTCAATATTTTAATGTTAGGTAATTTTATTCTGAAATTGCACATATTCTCAATTAAAATAATTAACCAATTCATGTTTTGACGGAGAAAAATTCGTTATGATATACTCTTATGGAATTACTATAATTGCTATTTTATTTCAATTAAATAACTCAAACAAATATAACGGATTATTATAAACTCGATCGAGACAATATTTACCCACTTATTTTGTTCATAATATTTGACTAGGTATAAATATTTTCTATGGCAACTGTTTACACTGAATAGCTCTAAACGGATTCTGTAAACATAATTATATTACATAATACATTAAGAAAACAATATCTATGAGTTATATTTTTTCAGTATACCTATCTTTCTGTTTTCCAATACAGTTATACAGATTAGAATACATTCAATTTCAATAACATTATATTATATTGTAATGTAAATATGAAGTATAAATATAAATTTTTATTGTACGACCACACATGCCCGTGTCCGTATTTTATTACTTGTTTGATTGTTGTAACATTATTATTAAATGTTTCTATTGTATTACATAAATTCTATTGTTTGAATACTATAAATAAGAATTATTAAATCTTCTTGGATTAGAAAACATAATATTGTTTGTCCTATAACGACGATAAAATAATCGTTTTACTCAACGATTTACCTTTCGCCAACTGAATATTACTAAAAATATAATAGGTATAATATCATTGATTATTTAATTACTATTTTCCAATTTTCGTAAATTATAAATTATAACTCATACTATATTATCTATAAGTATAGTATTATATTTAAAAAATACTAAGATAAACACAAGTTATGATAATAATATTTAATTATTATTATTTTGAAAAATCGTCTTAATTATAAAATCTGTATATTAATTTATGGCCATAATAATAATAATAATTTATGAAAGTAATAATATAACAGGACACAAAAAATGACAAGCTAAGAAATCACTAATGTCCTATCAAACTTTTGCCTACTAATTTTAAACACAATATATGGTTAGACAGAGTAGTATTATATAGTACATGTGTAGTAGATTCCATACAACAAGATATACATATTTAATACATATATAAATATATAATGTGATGCAGCGTTCCAAGTCAGAAAATGAATGGACTTTGGCGCTGTAGTTTTAATTAGTTTATTTTGTTTAATATTATGATGTATGCTATATTACAACTAGCTATCTACGGTCATAATCAAATGATAGATATAACGTTCTTGTGCTTGAGTTTTGAATTCGCAGACTAACAACATTTCATTGCAATAATACAGAGTGATTCACCGATCATGCTTGCCCATACATTTTCTTGTAATAATGAATTTATTAAAATTCTGATTTTTTAATGCTTTAAGTATACTCAGTGAACAGAATATTTTAAGATTGCTCATATCGTTAATGGCCGACTTATGTTATTTTATAATATAAACTTCTTTAAAAAAAAAAATACAAAAACAACGGTTTTCATTGTACCTATTTTTAATATTAAGCATATGTACATTTGAAATAATATTAATAATAGGTTTCTAATAGCAATAATAAATTTAAATTTAAACGAGTATTTTAAAGACGATAATACCTACCTAATTAATATTATACATTTTTAAATGTCTGCGGATAATAAGTAGATACAACTGTACAAGTAGTATATATATAAATTAAATATTTCATCTAATTTATACTTTGGTTAATGAATTTATTCTTAGTAGGTATATTATATACGCTTTAATAACTCAAATGCTAGTTTTATAAATTTTAATTTATAATTATAGAAACATCAAAATTAAAAAAGAACTATCTACTCAATAATTAACAAAAGAAAGGGGTGATTTTCGTTAGAAAAAAAATAATACCGTAAAAATAATTCTTTGTATTTATTGAGCAATTGCATTGAAATAAAATAGCAATTACAGTAATTCCATAGGATAATCCTTAAATACTAAAAAAATATACAAGTATTTGAAAATTTGGACTTTTAATATATTTGAAAACTGCAAAACCAGTAAATGCTTGGTGAATTGCCTATTATTTGTTTGACATAAAAACGTCATTGAAAATACGGAAACGTGTCAAGGAATAAATACGTTTGATACAATAGTCACAAAATAAATAATAAAAATAACATTTCCTTTAAATAAATTTAGATCAATCCAAAGGGAATACTTGATAAAAAAATGTTCAAAGACAAGATGACGATGTTGGCACCACCAAATGTACTCGAAATTTTATTACCAGCCATTGACCAGTGTATTGGAACAGGTAATCGTATAAAAACAATCTGTCTACTTATTATTTCGATTAATTAACAACTAATTTTAAACAAATTTGTTTGATTTTAGACAAGGATACAGAAATCTGTCAGTCCTCGTACAACTTTATAAAGTGTGCGTACCGCGTTGATCCTAAAGTGAGTAAAAAATATTATACAATAATTGTTGCTTAACTAACAATCAACGTGTTTGACTATTGAAAAATATCCATCTTAATATACTTTTATTCGAATATAATAATGTTATTCAGTCACAATAATAGGTATAATGTTTTTAACTGATGTCCGTCATATTTTATTGTTGTGATATATTTAGAAGTACCAAATTGTTGACATAAAAAGTCATACACAAAAATTTCAACGAAGTATCTCAATTTATTACAGTGAATTGTAAAAACCAAAACAAAATTAACACCAATAAATATTTAATTAATTATTAATATTATCTAATTTTAATTTAATTGACGGCTGATTGGAATCAATAATTATTAACGTCAAATAATAATATTGATAGGCAATAACTTAAAAAAAATTATCTGACGCCTCCAATTGAAAATAAAATTTCGAAATTTTGCTTACATTAAGTGAATCTTAGTGACATAGCTTGATCTTATAATACAATAAATTTCTTTATAAACTTTTATCGTTCACTATTTTTCGGGTAAACTGTACAACTGTGAAGATTGAAAATTAAGCTTAAAAGTGTTTAATATTATAGTACTTTGATGTGGTAATTTTTAATTTTCACAATAGTTTCTCTAAACATGTCAGCAAACTACCAAATATGAGTAAGTTGATGAACAGTTTAACTTGAATTAGTCAAGTTTATTAACAAACAATACTTATACATTTTAATAGTACGGTAGAACTCCGATTATCCGAACGCCTATCAACCGAACGAGAAAAAAGATTTAACGGCTTAAAAATTTCTTTTAAAATATGTTATTGTATTTAGAGCTTATTCTTTTTCAGTTAAATATTATAATAAAATTATTTGTTTGTTGTTACAAATTTCAAATTATACTACATACACATTAATAATAAATACATACATACAATATATTCATACAATTTTATAGTTATATAATTTTTGATATGTCATGTATCAATCATCCGGATATTTGCTTATCCGGATCACCCTTGACATTAATTAGTCCGGATAATCGGAGTTCTACTATACAATTTTCATTTTAATACTAAGAAAATATTAAATTAACTCAGTTAACATTTATAATTAAAATTAATTTGTTTTAATTACAACTGGAGTCACACCTGTAGCAATTATGTAACATTATATTTTTTATAAATAATAACTAATTATTTTGTTTAATATATGCAATAAAGTATTCCTTCTTATTTCTCACTAGTTGTAATATTTTAGGTAATTTATTACACATTTATTATAAAGTTAAAAATACAAAAAACTTAGCTTTGATTTTTATTTAGTTACCAGGCCTTTAATAACTACCTACAAAAACCCTATATTTTTCTGATAATACGACGGAATAATTCACTTAAAATCGTATTTTGAGTAATTATGATAATTATATTTTGATTTTGATTTTGAAAACAATTTGTGGGTTTAACTGTGATTTAAGAAAAATAAATACTACTAATTATAACTTAACGCATGCAATTTTTTATGGACACTTTTTAAAAATTACCAAGACACCTTGTTAAAATGTTAGTTATTGGTTTTTAAATAATTGTAAATCCACGGAAATTTGGGGTTCATTAGTTATCAATAATACATTTTTACGATATTATTTATTCACAGAGGCAGTTGCGTGATTGAAAATCAATCATTATTTTATTGTTCTTTGAAATCGTTCATTAGTATCATTACGAATTATTACATTCGTGCGACTAAGTATTTATTTTTTAAACGGTTTTTTTTGGAATTAAAAACTAATCGACACGACTAAAATAATAATGTATGTACCTATACGCCAGAAAACGTGTACCTAACAAATTTGCAACAGATATTTTTGATCCACAAACCGCAATAATTTTCAATCCACCAGTGCAGATTACGTCTAAATAATGTTAGAACACGATCGAGATAACTTTATAAAGATACATTTCACGTACAGAAACTAAAACTAGAAATAATAACCTATGTATACTGAATACATAGATATATTAAATCATTTATCTCTGGTCACTGGTCAGTATATCAGAGGGTGATTCACATAGCATAATACTCACCATAATGTTTTCTTCCAATAATAAATTTATTAAATTTTTGAATTTTTGAATTTACTTAAAGACCGCATATTTTAAAATGATTGAAAATTTTTGTAATATCGGGAAATTCACTGGGTATCCCTTACAAAATATTTCATAAATTTTAAAATATTATGATCTTAAAGTATATTATTTACAATAATTTACGAAAATTAGATTTTGAATAACTGAATTATTGAAGAAAAAAATAGTTGCGCATGTTTGGTGAATCATTCTGTGACACTTGATTTATTGAGTAGAGATTCCATGACTATTTTTTGTCTTAACACCTGACGTCAATTAATATTATGCGCTACTCGGGTTAATGACAGTTGCCACATTCTGGGCCATTAATATCAACACTATACCCGCGGCCAATTATGCACGGCGTGCCAGTCCAAAGATGTAGAAACGTTGTGCTTATAATACTTTCGCCAAAATTATTATGACCGTTCTTGTTTACGTTTTGGACGCTAATCTGTAGCACGTGTGATTTCGATAAAATCATAATGTATATTATTATAATAAGCATCATCGCGATAAAACGATAAATCAGATTGACGTTAGCTTATACACGCTATATAATATTATATATTATATACATAACATTTAAGTACTTCGACTTTTATTATTTAATCAAATTCTGATTTTTAGTATTTGTAAATAAATATAATAAAAAAATATTTTCAAATATTAAGATATATTTTATGTAATTTAAGTAGTGTCTAAATCTAAAATCAAAATCAAAATTTGAAGTTTGAACGATTAGTTTTTGAGTTATTAACTTTATGGACTAAGACAGAAACAATGCGTACGAATTTTTATTTTTATACATCGACAATTTAAAAAAAAATAAACAATCTGCTAAACAGTTTACAGTAAAATACAGTGGTTTTCCTATAAAAAAAAATCAATTTAAAGGACACATATCTTTAAATAGGATAAACAAATATAAGTATTCAAATTTATTATCATTATATAAATTCTATAAATCGGAATTCGAATAAATTGATTACTAAAAGGTAAATTCGGGATCAGCATACTTGGCACATTGTCTTGTTCAAAACGATTTTCTATGCTCATAATGGATACGACTTCCTCCGTCGTCTGTAATTATTACCATAATATGTCGATCATTATTAACGTGTTTTTATGTTTTGTTTGTTTTCAGAGTTTAGAGTTTCTACCACTCTAGACGTCGTCACCTTCAATCAGCATCTGATAGATTCCGGGTACAAAAGAACATCGAGATTTATCGTCCGAAATGTTTTTTTTTTTTTTATTATTATTATTATTGATAATAACAATATGATTTATATAAATTATTGTAGAACATTGTCTGTGTATTAAAAATTCAAATGCACGTTACAACTGTGATGTTTTTTTTTTAATTTACAACAATTTATTATTCACAGACGGTATATCGGATATTTTTTTTCATTCCGTCCAATATATAACAATTATAACGTATTATATTTGGTCAGCACACACAGACTAAACGAATGACCCGTAGATAGCTTATTGTTAACCTTTGTATATTATACATATACAACTCACACAATCGCAAACTCCAAAGTCTGTCTGGACGGTTGTTCAATTTGTACCTATAAAATGTATAGGTATTACTATGATATTGTAATAAAACGACGTGCACAGTCTTTTTCCGACGGGGTGTCCCTATAGAGTGATATTAACGACAATAATTCTCCGGTCCACACAGACGCAATAAACTTACGAAATGATTTCCTCAACGTTCTACGTATCATTGCTGTTCGGTATTGGGATGTTGATTTCATGTAGCTTCGTAAGTATTGACATAATATATTTTAGACACTAAGCGCCGGTTGCGAAATTTTCTTGCAATTGTAAAATCTATACGAATTCATATAACATATGATATGTAGAATACACCTCGTTTAGCAGAGGTGGATTGGAACCAAAAGATCCAATTTTCTGAATAAAAATCGTCCTTACACGTCTTAACTTATTATTTTATTAGTTTTTAAATTTGTGGTTTAAAAAAAAAAACAAGTTAATATTGTTTTACTTGTCGATTTAACATTAATCCCACCCTCTTTAAATTATATTAGATACATTGTAAGATAACAATTTTTCTTTTTACCAATGCTTCACAAATATATGTGTTTGTTGACTGCATTCGTTTTTAAAACGAAAAAACCACATGGCCAGTTTTAATAAACAAGAATCTGTTAGATATAATATTGTATTTAATTATATTTAATAGTTTATAAAAAGAAAAATTATAAATATGTTTTTTCGATATTTTTAACTGCTTAAATCATCAAGCCTTTTGACGTAGAACAAACTAGAATCATTATATTATCATTTTATTTAAAAAAAAAAAATATATCGTTAAGTAGATAAACGATCTGCTGTACCTATAGTTAATGTCGAGTGTACGTCGTAATTGAGTTAATGAATACGTTAAATTTAAATTTAACTATGAATCAGTGTATACAATGAAAAACGATTCTGTGTGGAGATTTTTTGCAAACAATGGTTACCAAAGTACTTACTGAATCCATTTTACTACCAAAAATCACCCTCAGACTTGATGATTGGAACATTTTTGTTTTACTAGAAAAAGTGTCCGAGTTTCCAATTCAATAAAGAAAAACAATATGAACATATTAAACTATATTCAAATATTGTAAAATCGATACATTTATCCAGTGCTTAAATTTCAGTGAGATGTGGAAAGACAAATTCTTACTTCTTTAAAAAAAAAATTATGCGTACCCTTTTCAATTATCTTAATCAGTAAGACATTTAAATGTTCAGGTATTCACGATTTATTTTTTACAGTTTTGCGAATTATAATTTTTTATGGATTCAGTTGAAATTAATCGTTTAACAAAATTTAGTTTTACTATGGTTGCTTCTCGCCATGAAATTAATTTGTAATGGTAATGTAACAATTTGTTTTTGATAATAAAATACAGACATTTGTATTTATTTTACTTTTAGGAAATTTGTTTTGTAAAGCCTCAATAGTTATGTAATTATTGTCATTCGTAGAAGAAATTATAATTCGAAATGATTAATATATGTATTTACCGAAAACATTGTTAATTGAATATCCGAACCAAAGCCTATAAAATCGTCAAGATTCCAATTCTTAGGTTACACAAATACCACGCTCTTATATATATATATATATAACATAATATATTATGATATCATTTTGATGCTGGCTGATATGCTGACTGAATTTATAATTTCTTGTCTGGCCATTACAATAATAAACGATTAATGACGTCTGATCATTTCCCCTCTTTCCGCATTCTCCCGTAGCGTGACCTTTATAGGGAGAGTAGGTATTTTGACTGCGGTAAAAACATTATTGCGTACCTTGTACAATTGTGAATCTCCGTATATTATACAAGGTCTGAAACAGATATTGATTAGATGATCGGATGTGATTTATTTGTCGTGTCCAATCGAAATTGGACAGCAGAAAATAAAAATTGTGATACCACTATACAATTATTATCTATATTTTTACCGTTCCGAGTAATATTACAAATCTGTATTTAAAAACGATATGTATAATAGGGATATAATATATAAATAGATAGATGAAATTGCATTGTAATGTTTTATTTTGAGTTCATGCGTATTGTGAATAATGTACAAAACCACCAAACAAAAGTTGCAATTATAGTGTCAATATTTATGTATTAAAACTATGATTTTTGGCATGTTTAAGTATACTTCGGTCTAAAGGACCCTATTTTAAAATACTTAACTCTTTATGCAATTTAAGTGTTGTTCTTATAGTGTCTTGTATCGATACAAACTTTTTTTTTAAATGTATTACCTTTAATTATGTTAATTCTTCAGGAATAGACTTTTTTTGATAATTTTGATTTACGTATCCAAAATGTATTCCAAAAAGATAAATTCCAACTTGTTGAACTTGATGCCTGAAAAAATGGTAGTTAATACTAATTTATAAAATTTAAATAATTTGAAAAAGTTATCTGAGTATACTTATAAATAATAGATTAAAAATCACTTATTTTTATCCGTATTGTAAAATCATTATTAAGGATCATTATGGCACTGTATACGCGTAATGTGTTTGACATACAAATTTAATAACTCAATTAGTTGAAATTTCAATTTAAGTGCATCAACGTTTTCAAAAAAAGTATCTGATAAATGCTTTATAAATTAAAGAGTGGTTCTCATTTATGCAATTAAATATTGTTTACTTTTGTTCTTAAGTTTACTCAAAAGTTTTAAAATTCAAAGTTTGAATTATTAATATTTCATTAAATGACACAAGAGGGACGATCGTCTTCGATAAATAACCCTGAATATTAATATAAAATATATTCAATAAGACCAGTACTATGTATAAATTAAAAAGCATAATATAATTAATGGAATTGAAAATGCTCGTTATAATTTTTATATTATTTATCTGTCACATCATCCACATACATCTTGCAGTATATCTATATAATTATTGTTGGATAAAACAATAGTTACATCTGTTTTGAATTATATTTTGAACAGTAAATAAATAATATTTTCATTGTTGTTGTTGTTGTTATTATTATTATTTTAATGTGTGTATGTTTTTGTACACAGGGGCGATTTACGACGGAACAAATCGATCACTACGGAAAAGCGTGCAACGCCAGCGAAGGTAAAAACCGTTTCGTCGTCGACATTGTTATATTCTGTCACGTTTCCGAACGTATTTCCTGCGGTTATTTTTTTCGACGTTACAAATATAATCTAAATAAAAAAAAAAAAAAAGCAAACATTATAATAAGAAAAAATAACGTATAAACAAAACCAAACGTAAACACGAACATCTCTATCATTTGACACTGCGGTCGTATTATTATTCCATCATTACTGTAGGTAACATAAAATACCCTCATAGATATTATATATTATAGTATTTGTGAGTAAATAGTGTACGTATGACATTGTATTATATTATAACTGCCACGGGTCGGAGTTACAAATTCGACCAAACGTCCGGATAATCAACTGATGCTACGACGATATTGTATTACGATGATGATAGGTATGTGCGCGCTGATATCGCAGATACCGGACGTTAATAATAATATATATAATAGTATATAGGACGTTCATCGTTATCGGTCATCGTAGTGAATCACTGTTGATCACCCGAGTGCGTGCACCCGTACAGGGTGATTCTTACGATGTAAAATACTTTTATACCTCGAAAAGTATATATCCCTTGTTTTGATAAGCAATTTCTACGTAGGTGGGTAGTTTGAATTAAAATTATAAGATTTTTTAAGGAAAAACTATAATGTTTATTATTTTTTATCGTTTTATTAATTATCTTGGGTTTTTGATATGCTCGTATTAATCCAATACTGAAAGAGTAGGTCACTAATTAAGTAGGTATAGCATGTTATTGTTATATTATTACAAATAAAATTAGTATACTTTTTCAAGAATGGTTTTATTTTTTGGAATGACTTTAAATTAAAAATAATCGAACAAAAACTGAAACATTAATATTTTCAATTTAACGATTGTTGATTGTTAAAATAATGTATTCAAATTTGGATTTTTGAAATTTGTTCATACTAAAAAATGGTTTGTTCAAACTATAATACTTAATATTTATTTTTATGCCAATAAGAAATTAATTTTTCTTTTAAATGAGAATCACTTATTTTACTGTAAATTTTAAGCACATTTTTTTTTTTTTTTTGAAAACTTTGATGCATCTAAATATCAATTAAAATTTGTTATTTTCAAGTTATTAAACTTAATAAAGTTAAACGTAAAAAATAAAATGGATTTAATTTTCAGTCTAGTACTTAATAATACTTAATACTTATTAAATCATACAATTTTTACAAACCATACATTTTTTTAAATAAATAAATTTAATTTTTAAGTCATCTTAAAATTATAATACTCTATCTATGTCTTATATATTTAAATCTGTTATTATGAATTATAACTCTTATACATTCTTAGCAACTTATATTTAAAATTGTAATTTATAGTAATCAACATTAATAAGAAATCTGTAAAATTTTTTAGTAAAAAAAAAGGTTTGTATTCACACAAGACATTTTTGAATGTAATAAAAAGTCAAATTATTTTAAAATACGGCCTTGAATACTAATATTTAAATGTTCCAAGATCAGAATTTTTTTAAATAAGAAAAATTGGTAGTGACTAGTGGGAATGATTAATGTATCACCCTGTTTATACCAATACGAATAACGACTATAATGATGTATCGGCATACGTTTTGCAAACGCTTTATCGTAGTTATTTGGTATGACATGCATATATAGCCTTAGCCTTTTTGTTTCATTTTCGCATTGACCTTTATTTTTTGGGGTTATTATATTTATGAGTGGTGACTGCCAAAGTGCCAACTATGAAGTTTCATATTATTTTTGTTTAAAGGATCGGCCGTGATATAGTTATTCGGTAGATGAAAAAAATTACATTCGAGCGGTTCAATGTAGTGTTTAATGAAATCCATCAAGAATAACTAGACAAAAATGAAATAATTGCCTGTTATATAGGTACTGTTAATTGATAATATTTCCATTTAAATTTTGAAAATGCCTAATTTATGTAGAAAACGTTACTAAGATTTTTATAAAGTTTTTTTATTTACAGCTATTATGATCAATAAATTGATGTTCCTTAGGCAATTTTATAATAAACGGCAAATGTCTTATACAAACTAAATGTATAGACACGATCAAATTGATTAACTATAATTCAAATTCATTTTACTCATGAAAAACTACTATGCAATTTCGAGTTATATAATATTTTATTATTAACATGATAATAGCACACATATTATTAGCAAACATTTAATTTTTACTTCATCAAAACGTATATTTCCCGGATATAGGTAATCGTTATCTCTCAACTGGATTTTAGTGCCCATTAACTGTCCACTTACATGTGTAATCTTGATCTGTAGTTGTTTTTTTGCCGTTAAAAATTATTTTTCCAAGATTATTTTACAATTACGATTCATTCTTGAATATATTTTTAGTTTAGTTTAGAATTAGAATTAGAATTCTTCAGTTTAGAATATATCTTTATCTATTACTAACTTCGATAGTAATCATAATTAATTCATTTCCATTGAAATGGACGCTGGTAATGAAAAGGTTAAATTATAATATTTACTCAAATTTTTTTTTGTGCCAATATTCTTGTATGCTCGCACAACGCAGTATTCGTATTATTAACAACGTAACCTAACTTATTTTATAATAATAATTAATTATGTTTGAAATATTTACTCCAAATTTTTACCTATAATACAATTAATGATAAATAAATTATGTAAAAATAAGCCTAATAAATTTTCATTAAACATTAATATCATAATAAGTCATAACGACGGTCTGTCGCAGTGTTTGTCTACTTAACCCATATATATATATATATCTAAAACATAAATCTTAATAACTTATTCAAGAATAAATAAAGTAGATTATATTATCCAGTCCAATCATCTATAAAATATTAAAATGATTTTGAAATATACATTGATCGCGTATGTAGTGCGTTCAAAATCTATAATTATTTAAACCTATAAAAATGTATATTTCTACTGTAAATTATATTTCATTTATACTTGAATTAAGACATTTTAATATTTTCAGTTTCAAAAAAACAAACAATTTCATTTTAATCTTTAAAATTAGATGTAGATTTTCCACGGCAGAATATCAAATCATCAACAGATAAAAGTGTATACAAATAACATAATTATAAATCAACAACAAATTAAAAATTTACCTTAGATAGTTACTAGTTACTATAGGTAGAATAACGTGTTCTAAAAATATAAACGACCAATTTATTGTAATCTAAAATCGTTCTTCATGTCGATAATCATTTTCCCGTAGTACGAGAATGAACAAATTCAAATGCATTAAAAAAGTGCATTCCTTGCAGTTAAATAGTTATAATGAATATAGGTATGCGTTGGTCATTACGATTATAATATCGAATTACGATAATGTGAACGGAATGTGGAAGTAATACTATTATATACGAGATTATTACATGATCCTGTTATGCGTGAATATATTATGTGCATTATTATTATATTTAAATGCATTATTATTATCGATGTAGATATCGTTTTCAAATGTAAATTATATCGATCGAAATCCAATAATTTAGAATGATTCTCTATATACATACTTTTTTAGTGTTGTAAAACACAATATGTCATATGTCATCCACGCGGAATATTATAATAAAGTAATAAAAACAATTAATTGCTACAAATATATTAAATTAATCGATATTATTTTTCCGTTCAATTTTTTTCATTAATAACAATTACTCAATATAATATTTGTGTTTTTTTTTTTTTATGAAACTCTTAGGTGCAAATATGTGTAATTTTTTCATGGTTCTTTATTTTTTATCTTTATTTAGTCATTATTTTCTTTCATCACATTTTCTACGGAAAACACAACAATTATAGGTCTGGTTTATATCACCAATCAAATATATTGTATCACAAAAACAAAATTTTAGATAGTTTTTGTTTTTTAATGATATTTATCGCATTCAATTTCATAATCACTAAAATAAATTATATTTATATGGTACTTACTTGTTTCGGGAGGAAGGGAAAGGGCGTCCACAGACATTTTCTGAAGAGAGTGGAATAATATTTTTATTTTTAAATTTTTTAGTTTCACTATCCAATTAGTGGACAAGTATGGATTGTAACATATTTTCTCTGATATAGGTAAGAAATGTAAAAATGATTAATAATTATAAATTATAGATAGTTAAAACTATTGAAACTTAATCGGCATCAATATTTTTAATTAATTAATGCATAGTCTTATATTAAAAAATGCATTTTATTTAATACATACAATGTTACTTACCACTGATTTTAGGGTTGTAAATGATTTATACAATTTAATCTTTGTAGGTTCTATAAAATATATAAATAACATTCAAACCATTTTGAAATCAACTTGTTTTTTTATTACCTAAAAAAATCAAAAAAAAAAAACATTATTTAGCATTATTTTAATTAACAAATTTAACAAATAATTAAGAACGGCCTAACTGAAGAATACAGACAACTTTTAATTAATATTAGTGTACTTAACATCTATTTATATATATATAGTGTTATAAATAATTTTGAGTTTAAAACGGAAATCGGATATCCTTTTAAAATACCAGAAACGGAACTAGTATAATAGTATATATAATTCATCAAAATTTCTATGTTTTGGGTGGAATTAGTATGGAACCTTATTTGGAAGTGGAAAAGCTAAGTGATCTCTACGTAAATATGAAAAAAAAAATGAAATTCTCCTGGAGCGACTATAACGTCAATATAGTTTTGCAAAGCTTATAGCAGAGTCTATTTTTTATTTAAATAATTTTTAAAAATCATTATTAGTTGCTAAAAACAAATATGACAAATTCTCATTCAAGTATTAGTTATTATTCTGTTTTTATTATTTAATAACTAATTATATGTATAACAATATTACCATTTTAGTGAAAAGTTACCTCATATCATATGTTATAATATATTGGCAAATAAAAGACAATTGACTTATTATAAGCTATAGTGTGGTTGGTCAGGTTGGTCTTTTAGAATGATTTCTTGAGATAGGGGCGGTTTAATGTTATATTTAGATGTTTTTTTTTTTGCTGATTTTAAAATTGAAATGAGATTCTTCGGTTTTATTTCACTGTTGTTCTAATCTGTTGGATCAATTAATTGTAAATAAGACAAGGTTAGGTTACTGATATTTATTAATTCATTATTATCACCACGTTAGCCGGCCATTGTGATTCTGTTTATTTTGCATGAACCAATATGTGCTTAGAATGTTCTATTCTCGTTTTTAATGATTTTTTTTTTAACTGTTGTTTGTAGCCTATATTACTGGGCATACATATAGCTTAATATATTATCGTTCATATTAGTCATTATTCAATACACACTTTATACTTTCACGCTATTAATAATTCTACTATACTCACAATGAACTTTGGTAGGTATTAGTGCTGTATTACACATTACAGTGTGGTGTATTAAATAGCATATTTCGATCCTTAGAAAAAACGTGTATTTTATTTAGGTAGGTATAACTTTTAATTACGTAATTTTTTTCGATAGTATGGGGTTAGTATTCGTCTTTTCCATTTACAATTTTAACCTATGTTTAAGCGCGTGCAAGGTACTTTCATGCTTAATACACGTAAAATGTACTTAATAATACGGCAAGATCATACCAAATATATGTAGTGTAATCAGATTAAATGTTAATACTGTCTACTATACCATAATAATCGAACACACAAAGTTATGCATTTTGGCAGCCCCATGAATTCGAATTACTTTCTGGCGAACAATTTAAAGATTTTCATCAGCTGTTATAATAATATTATGGTCTCGGACACCTATAGGTACAATATTTTCTTAAAAAGCTTCTTTAAAAATATCACAGAGTGGTATTAAGGTACGTTTAAAGACATTTATAAGTGAAACGCCGTACCAATATCATATTATAATTGTATTAGGTGATTTTATTTTTTCAAAAATCAATTTTGAAATAGTAATAACACTATAAATGTATATTAAAAGTAAATAAATACTTCTAGCATTTCCTCTCTTACTGTCAATGTATATTGTATGTATTGCACACCTATAAGTTACTCGACTTTGACACTATATATGACCACTGTTCTTCTCCTAATATGATGCAGTTTATGACAAAAAAAATACAACTTGTAAAACATTTTACGTTTGGAATAAAAATAAATTGTGAAAGATGTGTTCTAATAACTTATGAAACACTATTCGAAACGTCAAAAAATACCAAATAAAATGTAAAATATCTGCTTCTACGTAATGCGTATATAAAACCTATCTATAATTTAACCTAGGTACAATATTATACACACGACTAAAAGAAAATAATAATGTGTAAAATATATAATCGCCTTAACCCTATATAATTATTATTATTATGATTACTTCCGCGCTCACGCATTGTATCCAAATCAAATATAATTATAATACTATAATCGCTGGTTTGTCTGTTATTCGATCCGATGTTGTACAATATTATGCGTTATAGTGGTAAGCCATCACCGACTACCATTCGTGATCTGTACTACACACAGTTAAATACATCGATAACCGAGCACGTCGCGTGAATCGTCCATGTGTGATAATATACTTAGCGCATTGTTGATTTAATCTCATCAATGTTAGATTATACAACGTAGTTTGCAGTAACCTATTTGCAAATCACTCTCGTCCTGTTCAAATGTCGCACGGTATACTCCGCCCCAAGCGGTCAATTGGTTAAAATGTTTGTGCCACAAAGCAGATTTTTTATTTACGTAAAAAATTCATTTTATTGCATTATATTGTTGTGTATTGTATTCCCGAAACAAACTATAATATTTAAATGCAATTTACAAGTACAACGATTAATTATTTTCTTAATTTAATTACGAAGGTGTTTGTTATTACTCTTATTGGATATTAATATCGTTTATTACCGATAAGGTTATGTTTGTATATTTTTCATAGTTCATAATAATATAGTGGAGTAAAATATTTTTTTTTTTAATGCTATAATCATATCATAAAATACAAAAAATAAGAATATTAAAAATACAATTTCAACGTAATGTTATAATAAACAATTTACTAAAATAAATATATATATATATTTTATAGTAATTATTTTTACATTGTATAATATGAATTTTTCATTATAATAAATATTGGGTACTGATTTTTATTATTTTATCAAAATTCTATGAAAACCAAAAATTATCAATAAGTACATACAAGTATAATATTATGCAAAAAATTATTATTTGTAAATTTAAAATAGGTATAGGCATCATGAATTAAATGTGTGTTATATTTAAAAATTATCATGACTAAGCAAACAAAATAATCTAACTAATAAATATAATGTTTCTTATTATTAGCACATACCACGTAAAATAATATATCGATAGGTATCAAATTATGAGTAATTTAAAATTTACAATATTAAAACTACCATAATATAAAGTCATGCTTTTACAGATTACAATATCATAACCACCTTACGTAGAGCCCTGGATAATATGCTTACCTTTAGATTTGATAATAAATAAATTCATTATAATATTAAAAATAATAGAGCAAATAGTATTCAGAATATAAAATTTGCTTTGTTTTGTGTTACTAAGATGAAAACAACACTCACGTGTCTTACAACGTGCTCTTACGAGTTAAGACTTTACTATGTTATCGTGCTATTATTACGTTAAAAAAACAAACAATTTTTCATTTTTTAATCACAATTTCGGTGTTATATTTCAATAATTTGCACACAAAATTAGTAATAATAACCACTGTGTTTTTAAACAATGGTGCTTCGTCATAGTGTATAATATAATGACTTTTATATTAGTTTACATAATATTTACCAACGTCTCGTTAAATATTATTCGTCACACAGCCTTTGATACTGGACAACCATGAATATAATATAGGTATTGGTAATTACACTTAATCAACTTCTGTTTATTTAAATTGAGCGTTGATTTTTTTCTCTGTTACTTTTATTTTTCCAACGTTTTTTATAACACAATAATATAGATACTACGACTGTAATAATTTCACTAAATGTCATCAGTGCACTGGTCCGGAATAAATTTACCACTACAAATTTTATTCGATTTCTACGTTTATTAAATAAATATATAAATATATATATATATATATATATATATTGAGATACAACTTTTTAATTACTACGTGCGAGTA
The DNA here is from genome assembly GCF_003676215.2 of Rhopalosiphum maidis. Taxonomy (NCBI): domain Eukaryota; kingdom Metazoa; phylum Arthropoda; class Insecta; order Hemiptera; family Aphididae; genus Rhopalosiphum; species Rhopalosiphum maidis. Next base: position 80,478,310 of record NC_040878.1, on the reverse strand, counting down.
TTGTTTTTTTTTTTTTTGTCGTACAATCACAAATTATAAATAATGATAGACAATTTCTTCTTTTTTCTATTTCTTTTACCAAATATAATTGTTGACAAATATTTAGGCACTAAATCAATAGGTTTAGATTTTACTGCATATTCTTAGTTAGATGGTTTTTAAGGAAATTATTATTTGTAAAAATAAAAATTCAAACTATAATAATTTTTAATTTCTAAAACTGTATGTATCAAAGTCTTAGGATGAAATAATACTGCTCCGTGATTTATTTATTCTTAAAAAATCAAATTAATTTCAAAAATACTTCGTTATCACTATTAATTATTCAATGTTAATAATCATTTTTCAATATAACTTTTGTATTGGTGTGGATCAATAGAAAACAACGTAATCTGTGTACAAAAAAAGCGTTTTAAGATATTTATGATGCTCAAAATAAAAACAAAATTATTAATTTATGAAAAAATAATTTTAATTGAGACTCTTGAGCAAATTTAATAGCCAGGTACGCCTTTTCTTATGTAGTTATAAGCACATAGTGGTCTACGAAAAATGAATGACTTTTGAATGAGCAGTACTGACGTCAGCTACGAGTACCTATATGATGATTACAATTTGCATTTAGTTCATAACATGATATAACTATGTATGTTCATAAAGTTAAGTTAAACGCCGTTGAACGTGTTGTCGAACAGATTAACTAAGACCTCTTTAAAATATGTCCCTCGTTTTCAATGTTTCAACTTACAAAATAGCGGAGTTCTGTTTGTTTAAAAACTTGTTCAACTATCATCGTATGGACGCGGATTTCTTGAATACTTAGTTGAGCTATAGTAAATGCATGTATTATCACTATTTATTTAAAAGGAAATAATATATATTATAACGAGATATCAAGTAACTAAAAATTATTTATGAATATTAACAACAATATGATGAAACATTTCCAAGTTTTTTTCTAAGTAACACTAATTAATAAAATTTATTTTTTTTAAAAAAAAAATGCCGAAGAGAACTTAACGATTTCCACTTTTATAATACGATATTGCACATAATAGGTATTTATCAACTATATTACAATATTACAAATGAATTATGAGTACCACGTAATGTATAAACTTAGATTCGTAGAACGATATAGATATCACATAATGATATCATGTATTATGTGTTCGGCGAAAAATATTATTCGCCGAGATATAATTTGTAAGAATTGCACAAACAAATATATAATATATTATGTATGCAATTTATAGGTACTTATTTGTCTGGAAAACTAATCTAAATCTCGTTTTTTTTTATTTATTTATTAGATGATCTCGTCATAGTCAAATCCTACAAGGTGCCAACTTCGGACACTGGAAAGGTAATATTGTGAATATTCATTATCGGTTAATCGATTATATTAAATAACAGAGCTGGTAAATGAATATTACATCTGTCAAAATGATTGATTTACGTATTGATTTCAATATTTGATGGAATGAGTCCCGAGGTCAATTACAATAAAGCATAAATTAATTTAGCGAAATAAAACTGCTGTCCAAATAATATATTATGTCACGAACAAAACGAATACAATTACACGGTGGTTAATAATTAAATATATAGTTAATAGCAATCAATCGTATTATGAGACTGTTGTATATACCTACAAAATCCGACGACCTTAATAGTTTTATAGATTTAACTATTTGAGTTTTAGTTTGTCAGAATATAAAATTAATGTTAAATTCTTAAATCAACTGTTATAAAACATAAAACAAACACAAAAATTGGATTTATAATTTTTGGTCCTTTAATATTCTGAGCGGAGCTAATGTATTTATTTAACAATATGTGTATTTTGTTTTTGTATGGTTGTCACCTTTTTGGGCAGTAAAAATGCTTTGAGTTTCTATTTCAGGGGTAATTTCTGATAGAAAATTAGATCTAGTTTGTACTTAGGAGGATTAAAAGTAAAATATTCCCACTACTTATTAGGAGGAAAAATTAAATTAAAGAAAAACAGAAATTTTTACGCCAAACCGGTTTTGACAAAACTGAATTTTTTATCTTGTTTTAATTTACAAAAAAAATAACAGTAAAAACTTTGAATTTTTACCAAGTATTTATATAATAATATTCTATATGTGGTATAATTTTCAAAATATTTTGACTTTTTGTAAATGTCAATAAAAATATTTGCTAAACTCTTAAAATGTAATAAAAGTTTTTCTACAAGTTATTCTTATATTTATTTATGAAGACAAATAAATATAATATTTTTATATGTATTTGAAGTTTAAATTTTTAAATATTCGTCAAAATCAAAAAAATTTACTTGCTAAAAGTATTTCGTGGTAGAAATTTATAAAATTTTTAATTTGTGTTACTATAAAGTATAAGGTTTACAAATTAGAACAATATTCCACACAAGTTTCCATACTGGAACAGAAAAATCTAAAAATATTATTATAAATATAATTATGTTTTATGGATATTTTAAGTTAAAATTCTACAAAATTACATATTTTATAGATAAAAAATAATAATGTTCATTATTTTGTTATAGTTCAAAAACTCTATTCGTGGGAACTTTACGTATATTATGAATTTAACTATACACAATGGAATTTTCAAAATAATATGTAGATTAAATTTAATATATTACCTGTTTATATTATGAACCGGAATATGGATGCACACTTTTCACGGTAAGGTGGTATTGAGTCAAAAAATAATAAAATTATTAAAATACGGTATAAATATATATATTATAATATTAATAATAAAATAAATTCAATGTTCTCGGGAGAAAAAAAATCAATCTACTGTTGTAATATTAATAGTAGAATAAATAACTTTTATAAAAATGAAATATACTTAGTGATACTGGTACAGGCTGATTGTCTGGCTCCGCTCAGAATCGTTTTTCGTATACAATGATATATCAGCGAATTTAAATTAAACACATCCATTACGGTAACCCGCTCAACACCTATACTGTACAGCAGCGTGCGATGATACACACTTGCCTACTTTATTTTAAACTTAGATTAATCACGATATTATACGATGATAAGATTTTTTACATTGTACAATATGCATTAAGTAAAACTTGATCAAAAAATATTTGATTACTTGTAACAAATACGACTTACAATATTATATTTATATATATATATATATATACCTTTTGAATCTGTAAAAAAACCAAACATTTTCCAATGAACATCGGTAATCCGAGCTCGATTTCCGATCTTAAAAAAAGAAAAGCGTTCCGGTCCTATCGCGCCGGGTTATTTCCCAGATTAATGTATACGACGAAACGACTAAAAACAATTACTTATTACTTTTTGATTTAATTTAAATTTTTGTTCTGCTTGTTTTCAGTGCCTGATGAAATGTATGATCAGCAAACTAGGACTGGTAACAATTTATGCGTTTAGTTATTTTTTTTTTTTTTTTTTTGAAACGTTTACTCCGTATACAAGTGACTCGGTAAAAAGCAACGTAACACATATATATTTTATTATTTCAGTTGAACGACGATGGTTCGTACAACAAAACTGGCATGGAAGCGGGATTGAAGAAATACTGGTCGGAATGGTCTACGGATACAATTGAGAATATAAACAACAAGTGTTACGAAGAAGGTGATATTACTAACCATTTTATATCGTTTTATAATAATTATAATTATATTATATTAGCCGACGGCGAATAGAAAAGTGTCAAAAAAAAAAAAACGATATACGTCTGTGCTACATATCGTCAATCTATACAATATTATCATCAATAAATAGCAATACCCAATGAATGCGATAAAAAAAAAAAATCAGGAAAATTATTTTGTACAATCACAAAAACTATTGTTTTTCTTGTCGTGGCAAATCTTAAAACAGCTCACGAAAATACCTATGTTGTATACATGGTGATTCTTTTTCGATTTTTGTTTTTTTTTTCACCCTTTTATTTAATAGCGAAACCACTATCAACTTATGAATTTCAAATGGCAACCTATATTTAAAATGTACTAAATTAAAAAGGCTATTTTTTTTATGAATTTTAACGTTCAAATTATTATTTTTCGTTAATTTTTTAGTGAAATATGGCTTTTCAAAATTGGGTAGTTTTCGGTTTTTAACGTTTTTATAATATCTCTTGTTTCATATAATCATAATATGCAATAAACTCGTTGTCGACTATCGACACAGTGATAAACTTTGTACCGTAGTTACCAACGCCTTATAACCGTATAGCCTATAGGACGAACATCCAAAAATCTCAAACCACCCAATTTTGAGTAGCTGTAACTCACAAACGGATGTATGAAAAATAATAATTTTAACGTTAAAATTCATAAAAAAATAGTACGAAATTTTAAATATAGATTGCAGTTTGAAAATCAAAAATTGATAGTGATTTCACTATTAAATATTAGGGCCAAAAAAATAAAAATGATATATGGATTTAGAAAAGCATGAATCTAAAAATTTTAAAAAGTCAACACTTGACGAAATAATGAGTTTTTAATGAAAAACAAATTACTCTGTACATTGTATTTTAAAAAGCTACCGCCTACCAATGTCTGTAACATTAACTTAACTCAATTGACTCAAGTTAATTTTTTTCAATAACTTGCTCACGACCACTTAAACGTCAATTCAAAAGTAAACGCAAAAAAAAACAACTAACTGCTTGACCTTACAATTCATAAGCGCTCAGCTTTCGACGATACAAAATACAACTATACGTGATAATAATAATATTATTATGTACGCTTGTTCTGCAATTATCGCATAATATATTCATTTGAAAACAATGACACGGGATTTTATTTTTTTCACGCATTTTACTAGCAGTTTATTAAAATTGATTGAAAAACTACATCTGATATCATACGCGTACACGCACCCATAAATTCGGTATCTCTGTTCACCATCATCTCCAATATCACTCTACAAATACAGAAAATAATCGTACCAACTCTTATAGTTTATCTATACCTGTAACATTTTAGTAGATAAGTTTATACATTTATAATTATATATTTATTTATTACAGCATTGCTTGTGTCAAAGGACGTAGTAGCGACATGTAATTATGCGTATGTAGTGATGGCGTGCTTGAACAAGCAGTTGAAACTTGACAAATTGACTTAAAACTCGTAAGCCTCACATGAATTTCACATGATTAAATTGTATATAAATTTTAGTTACACAAAAGATTATAACTAATACCATTTAATTTATTTAATAATAGTGATGTCAAATTTCAAGACCATTTCAATAGATTTGAAGCTTAATCGTTTTTAATAAAAACCTATTATAAACATGCCAACTTTTGAAGCAGAATTTTTCTTGGAAATTTCCTTTTTAGAAACGTCTGAAATTTGACTATATTATGTAACTCATATGATCGTTATATCATCTACAGTATTGTTTTCTTTGTTTTCAGTTTGGCATATTGAAGCTGAAGAGATGACCGAAAGAACTAAGACGCGCATCAAACGTATATATTATTTTATTCATTTTAAAATCATACTATTTCTACTATTATGATTACTTTTACACTTAAACACTATGTATTAAACGATATAGTATTTAGTTAAATATAATAAACATGTATAAATATATATTTACAATTAGTTTTTGGTTTGTCACACTTTAGGATTTAAATGATATTTTCCGGTTTCCTTGATCCGACAGCGATCACCTTGACATAATTATGTATCGTATAAAATTGTGAAAAACCATCAGAATAATAATTATTATTATATTATATTAACGTTATAATAAAATACTATAATTTAATTGGTTAATGATAATGACGTAGCGTTTTATTTTGTCGTTAAAACAATTATTGTTCTTGGAAACAATATAATACAAATATATATATATATATTTATACATTTATATTCATAATGCTGATATCCGCTTGGAAGTGGAAATTCCGTCGATTTTAATTGTTATTATTGCCTTTTCCCCTTTTTCCTATTTATTATTACTATTTTATTTTCATTTAGTAGTATATAAACACAGAACTAAAGTAAAACGAATTATTCTTTCGTCGAACACTATACAATTACGGTCTTTGACAAATCGCTCCGATAAAATATTATCATTGTAATAATACATCGTGAACTTTTCTATTAAACATACTTTATTATTTTTTATTCATTATTAATAAACACGTTATTTAACGCAAAAAAAATGTTCGCTCTCAAAGTGGCGTGTGTGTGTTTGTCCGTCGCCGTCGTTTTCGTAAGTTCAACACTATTATATTATTATGCAACATTGACATATTATTGTATTAGTGAATTATCAGTTACACATTAACGCTGGTCGTTGAACTACGCACATTATAGTATATAATATGTCCTAATAACAAGGGTTCGGATTTAAATTAATTTGATCATTTTGCATCAAATGATGATTTTTTAGCTACAAAATATATATTTTAAGTGAATGCCATTCTATTGACGATTTCTTAAAGGCATTTTTTTTTTGTTTTTTTGTAAAATTGTAATATGCATATCAATTATTTTTAAAATCCAAATCCTAAAACAAACCCGTTACGCAACAACTTGAATCATATAAATTTGATTTTAATTGATCAATAAATTGTTAATACGAAATTTGTTATTGAAATAAGATTCGTATTTCATGACTTTTTTTTGTTTTATATGCGTTTCATTAAATAATGCAAAAACTACAATATTAATAATCTTTATAAAATATCATAATCACACCATCGTAATAAAACGTGTGATTTACCTATAAACCTATTTTAAATGTACTTTATTATCTACAAATCGTATAAATGGTTTTTACTTATTACACATATAATGATGTGATCATAATATTAGTATATCGAATATGTATCGGAACAGCTGCTATTTAATGTAACTTTAAATGCATTTATTTTACGTTTTGATTTATTTTTATTAAAATAAATAAGTCCTTAATAATTTATAATAAAATATATTTTATATAATATATCAAATTATAAATAATGTGTATATATTCGAGTTTCGTGGTAGTTCATTTATATTAAATTAGAAAATAATGGATTGTGGAAATAATTTTGTTGCAAATATAGAAATATTATATTGTAGGTATTATTGGATTGTAATATTGTAAAAGCGATCGAACAATTTATTGTATGATTTTAGGGTGAAAATAATCAACAAAACTCAAATGATCGGTCTGCCTCTATATTCCAGAGTTGCATATCCGAAACAAAGTTGTCTGGCGGTAATGTTAATTATACCTTTTATTATATTTTTATCAGTATTATTACAATTAATTATTAGTAGTATTACACGAATTATTATTCTATTTCCAAAATAAATTGCATAGGAAGAGCACACGAATCAGCATGCATGCTAAATTGCATGCACGACTCTTATTTCTTCCTATAATAATTTATTAATTAATCCAAATTTTGATTTTTAGAATTATTTTTTAGTACCTATACTTCAGGAACAAATTTTTAAATATTTAGATAATAATATAATAAAATATAATAAATATATAATATATACGAGCACAATATTACATCGATAATTAAATTACATTTAGCTAAACATAATGCATTACAATTCAAATTCAATGTGTACTCATTACCATCTCTATTTATTTCGTAAAATTACAATTATTTATTTATTTAAAATGTGTATGGTATTTTGTAAATCAATATACAATAATATATTATACAATTAATATTAAAAATTCTTCTAGTTGCTCAACTTCAACAGGGAAAAAGTTTTAATAATTTAAATTTTATTTTCCTAGACAGATGGCACCACTGATATATTCATATTTTTATTGCTCAATATTCTGTGGATCGGACCGGAATTAGGTCCATAAACTATATTTAAAACCAATCAGATCCGTAGTCTGATCTTTCAATTATAAAATAAAAAAACTACATGACAATTAGATGAGTGGTACCAATCATTGGCATTTAATATTCATACATGTGTTATTCAAGACATATCAATGGCAACATTTTTTAGAACCCGATTGTCATTTTCATAAATTATAATGATATTATCTAGATAAAGATGAAAAAATACCATTTTTATCTATATTATATCATAAATTATAATTATAAATTTTATATTATATGTATACAAACATATAATAATACAGGCACATTATGATTTATGATATAATACGATATTAAATACTACATAAAAAACAAAAATAACAAGATTTGATGGTATATATAATATTTTAACATAATACGTCAATGTCATGTATAATATTAATGCTCGGAATTGATTAAACTATGCCAAAATCCAAAAATATAAATAGGTATGTATTTTCATTATAAATAAACAAGTATAATTGAAAATAATAAATTGTATTATTATTATTATTATCATCATGATAATACATTTATATACGTTCTATGTATAGAACGAATTAATTATAGAAAATTTCGATAGTTACGTACTACTTGATTGTCCACCTATATAAAAAAAAATCCATTGAATAAATTTAATTATCTGGATAAATCTATCTATAGATAATAGTGATTTTTATCTAAGATAACTGTACAAATGAACATTCTCTATTTAACTAAATAAAATAAAATATTTAAAAGAACATTTATCTAGATAAGTTGTGTACATCAACTGATCAACTTAATATATTAATTTTATTATAGGTACACAATTTTTTTACATAACATATTTTTACATGTACATGGCAAATCACCCTCCCTTGAAATTTTAATAACTCCCACTGTTTTCAATCATAAGAAAAAAAATAAAATACAATAACAATAGCAATATGCTAAACGTGTTTTGATAATGTTTACTTTTAGACGCACTCAAAGGGTTCCGGTCGATGAGTATACCAAAGACGCAAGCCGAAAAAGTATGTAGTTTTGACGTATAAAATGATTATTTAATAATTGCAATGAATAACTCAACAAGGCTTGATGTAATTATTATTAATATTTTCCGTTACAGTGTATGATGGGTTGTCTGATGAGAAAAGTCAACGTAGTAAGTAACCTTTAATACTAAAATTGTTAAGCAATAATATTATTATTCTTGCAAATAATAATATGTGAGGCCTTCATAACAACATTGCGTATGTAACGTACAAAACATTTGTGTTCAGATTAACAAGGGCAAGTTTTCGGTTGAAGAGGCTACTAAGGTGGCACAGAAATATTACGGGACAAACGAAACAATGATGAAAAAGGCAAAGGACCTCATCGACGTTTGCGCAAAGAAAGGTACTATATACCTATGATGAAATATCTAACAGCAGAAATACGCGTTTACCAACCACGGGGAATTTATAAATTAAACATTTTTCATAATAAAACGTTATGAACTCCACACGGTTTATGGTTAGATTGTTGATAAAATCATAAGTCTTCAAGTCTAAAGTTCGAAAAAATATGAAATATTTAACGTTTAAAATAAATATGAAAACGGTACGTGGGAGATGTTTCTGAATTCAAAGCCACAAGGAGACTCGACTATTTTTAAAATCACTCACTTAATAAAAACAAATTACAAGTGTTGCAATAATACCATAATCATAGTATTTTGAAAAATAAATTGCCTTCTCGCGGGAAATGTAATTGTTTATAATTATGCTTAACCTGGCCGTATTTATTTTTTTTAAACGTTGAAAATTTGTATTAAGTTACATTAATTAATACATTTTATTTTTAGGGTATACCTTTTATAATATACTACTATCATATTAAAATAAGTCAGTTAAATACACATCACCATTAGAATTAGGATAAATATTAAATATGATCATAAAATCACTAAAAAATGCATATAAATATGCGTAAAAAATATAAATGTATGCCCTTAACACTACATCAACTGGTATTATAAAATGCATTAAAAAAATGTATTATTCATTATTAATTTTTAATTTTTAATAGACTATTAATAGAAACTACACGTTTTAAATTCGCATGAGCTGTGACACCAACAATAATTTATACGAGAATATTTAATTAGGTAAAATATACTTGTGTTGGGTTAATGAACACAATAATATGTACATGGTAAATAAAATAACAATTACAAATATTTTCTAAAAACGTTCTTTAAAATTTTGAGTTCAAGAAAAACTGTAAACAAGAAAATATAATAAAAGCAAAATTCAAAGATTAAATTGAAGATAAATTCAACTATAAAAATCTAACCTATAAAGGCATATGAAAATATATAGTTTGAAACATCAAACAACCGCTTCTATATTATATTACCAATCGTATTTATTTTTGTCCGTAATGTGTACTATCAAAAGCACAATATTAATGTGAATAAAAACCATAAACATCCTTGCCTTGTCTATAATAAATAGTATTATTATTTATTTACTGAAGATTATTTAAATGCGTTTATTTGTTTTATTTGACTACGATTTCAGCTCAATCGACGACTGAAGAGTGTGCGTTGGCCGGAATCGTGACTACTTGTATCGTGGAGGAAGCTCAAAAAGTAAGTCTTGACATATACGTTTTATGATTTAGACCTCACCAACAGTAATATTGTACAAATATTCAAACTTGTCTATTCCCCTTTTGTCGTGTCACGTTCTATCGTATACTAGGCTGGTCAAGGATTATTTTTGGCCACAGTGGGCCCTTCAATTTTATTATAAAACTACGGAAATCATAAATGTGTCGTTGTTTATTATTTTTTCAATCGAAATACGTAGGAATAATCGTTATATCAGAAATGGTTTTTTTAATATATATCATAATAAATTATAGACAAAAATACTTACCTCACATTTGACCATGTGATGATTTCCAATTATTATCTAACAGACCTCGTTCACGATATTTTATCATCTTATAGAGTTCAACGTGTAATCAAATTTAATCAATTAATTATTATTTAATGTATTTTTTTTTTTTTTTTGTTTATTTATGTGATGTATTTTTTGAAATATAGACAATAGAAATATTAATAGCTAAAAAAAAAAAAAAAAATGGGGATCTTAGATCTGTGGGTTCCGGAACCCAACCCTCTTGATCCCGTCCATACACACATTTGAGGGTTGAACGATTACGAATGCATGCGGATGTGCGATTATCCTGGTTAGGTTAGGTAAAAGGGCAGATAAAATGGTTTCTCGACAACAAAAACGTATAATGAAGTTAATGACATTATCACGTTATTATATTATGATTAATGTTTTCGCTTTTTGTTACAGGCTGGCTTAACTGGCGGACCTGGCGGCAACCGTTCCAGACGAACCGTTTCACCGAAATTTAGAGCCAACGTCGAATAAACCGTTCACGCCGTTCCTATGATTATTTAAATGCTATACGCATATAACTACTAAACTAATTAATTTTATACCAAATTATCTTGTACATGTTTACATGACCGTCAATAAACATATTATTTAAACAATCATAAAGTCTAGTGTTCGTTGTCTCCCTGTTGCAGGTGTGCTCTTTTTATATGTTTTGATGCATGTTTTTTAGCAGCATACTCTGTTAATAATATTTACATAAATCGTTATATGGATGTACCTCTTAAAATTAGAATTTTAATCAGTAGTTTATATAATATTAAAATGCTTATGCTATAAGGATAATACATTTATAGTCCTAAGATGGTTTCACAAAAGTAAAAAAAAAATTAATATTAAATCTATTATTTATATCAGTGGTGGGCAAACTTTTTTAATGGGGAGGGTGCACAAAGTTTAAGAAATTCTAGAAGAGGGCCAGAATTATAGAAAAAATGCATTTTGTGTTAAAGCTTTGAATCATATAATATTATAAAAACATGACACTTTTATACTATACAGGCCATGTCGATGGACCCTCGGCGAGCCGGATTAAATACTTTCGCGGGCAGTACTTTGCCCATCACTGATTTATATTATAGGTATTCAGAAAATTGTTAATTCGGTTAATATACATAAATGTTTTCAAATAGGTAATCTAGCTACTTAACAATTATCAGAGAAAAAAACTGATTTTTATTTTAAAAACTAAGTTGGTATCGCCACAGAATACTATCATGATTCTCATATACATATTATTTAAAAATATGTTTTAATGGTATACTTAAAAATTCTTATAATCATAATTTTAATAAATTCGTTATTAAAATGAAAATTGGGAGTACCTATACATAACTTGTAAATATCCTGAATACTACATAAAATTATTGATTTCTGGTTAGGTTCTTAAAATAGTTGTATGGTGGTTTAGGTTTTCAAATATAAAAGCTCGTGATAATAATACCGGTTCTTTTCGTTGTGTGGTTCCAGTTTTTGCATGCTCCTGGTGTACTAATAAATACTGATTACTATATAATATACTCATATTATATCCTTTATGGCTGTACATGCTTTTTTTCGGGAATTTCACAACAATACCGAATTTGGTCCTTTGGCTTTTCGCGGGACGTTTTTACACGGGTGTTTGTATCCGGGTTCAGTACTGTGACGCCCCCGTACATTTACGACTTTTGACGCCCATTTGATGTTTTGAACATCGATTTCAATCCATTGACGGTGTGTAGTTCGGAATATCGCAAAACATTACGACCACTAATATATTGCTATTATTGTTGTACTTGTACACGGCGTCCAGTGCCGGAGCCGTTCAATCTACACCAACATCTAGTATTTTTCATCCAGTCCATTAACAACCAACACAGTGATATTATCAAGAATGCTCGTATACATTTTTTTAATAATAAATTTAATCAAATTCAGATATTTGGAATTTTTAAGAACCACATTTTTTATTATAAATGATGCGTTGATGTATATAAATTGATTAAATCGGTATTCGAAATAACATCTAGTTTCAGAGTTATTAAACTTTAAGTACTTACTGAGGATAATAATCTAAGATTACAGGTTTAGAGAAATGAGTGATGAAAGCTTTAATTGTTTGAATGTTATAGTAACTAATATTGATTTATTGCAATTTTATAATTTTTAAACATAATTCCAAATATAAAATAATACATGAATTATACTAAGTATTACGTCATATATAAGTATTTTATATTTTATGAAAGATATCTATTATACGAAATACTTATAATCTTTAGTTCATAATAAAATCTAATAACTCGGAAACATCTCGTTTGAATTTCGATTTAGATGGTTTGAAATAAAATAAAGATTACTGACTTATCAATTTATTCAAAGAAGGTCATTTTCCTTTGAAGAAAAGAGATTTGTATCGACACAGGACACTATTAAAAAGACCACAAAAAAATATAATATGAGCTATAAAATATTGTGATCATCAGAGTTCCAACCGAGTTCAACAGAATTTGAGTCAATGCATCAATGAAAAGGGCATGAGTGGGTTGATAATGCTTGAATAATCTGTTTGTACAGCTATAAAGGTACCAGCCACGTGGTTTATTAGGTGTATGTATATATTTTTTAATTTCTATTAAAACCGTGCCAGCCAAAAGATGCTGTAAAAACTGTACGGAATAAATAGAGTAAATACGGTATAAGTCGGTTACATAATATCGCATATTCTACCGTGTACCCGTGTACTTGTTGTACCTATAGTGGAAATATTGGCATGAACCTCGCGTGAAACAATGCTGCAGCAGCTATCCTGCGTATACCATACTCCTACTATGTATATAACGTTTCCCAATGAAATAATAATTATTTTTAATTATTTTTCCGATAACGTATCGCGATTATAATATGTTGCTATCGAACTTTAATAGGTACACAACCCTATACACACAAATATTAAACAGTATAGTTAACTATATGTATTTAAGAAATATTATGAAATCAAATTATAAATATTAAATATAGAAAGAACATTGGAGTTTTTAATGGTTTTTTTTTTTTTTATGAAATGCTGCCCTAATAGATCGTAATGAATTTACTTACATCGTATATTTAATCTATGCAATTATACTATTATATTACAACGATTAGAGTTGACACTTATATGTAATATAGTTTTTTTTTTCTAGTGTTTAGCGCTAAGTGGAAAATGTGTCTTAGACGATAATGTTTAATTTAATATTATTTTATTTTCATTATTTTACATCATTAGAAATATTTTATAATATTATATTGCATTTTTAAATATTTTTATTTAGGTATTGTGCTGTGATAATTTAGAACATAAAAATCCTATAGGCCTAGCGAATGAAGACTTTATAATTTCAAATATTTCTTGTTATCACTGGTTGTGGTTTTACTATTGTTTAAAACGAAAAACTACTATTAGGAATTGACGACAAAAATACGAGACCTTCACGTGAGTATAGGAAAAATTCACTAATCTTTCATACTTTACCCAATAGCTCAGTGACGTAACTGGGAAAAAATCTAGGGGGAATATAATATATTTATTATTATCAAAACCCTGACACCTCTCCCCCGGTTAAAATATATACCTTTATTTCACAAAAAAATGTCAAGGGACAAATGCTCCCCCCTTGCCCCCCCACAATTACGCCGCTGCAATAGCCAACCGCTGTAAGTATTGTAACGTCTTATCCAAGTATAATAGTAATACTCACTCAGTCACGAGTATATGTGATTCTGATTCAAGTAATCGTGGATCGTGGAAAACCTCACTTAATCTAACGTAGTTATAAAATACAATCGGTCCGTCGATGCCAGTGTAATAGGTACGCGAGTTTTAATTATCCAACCTGTTTGTATTCAATTGTTTTTTATGTTTTATTGTTTGTTATTATTTTGCCATTTTCGTTAAACATACACAGGTATACTGCATCATTATCCTGCAGCGGACCGTTTCTCCGTAACAATCACTATTCGAATACAATATACCATAAAATAAACACACCGAAAACTTCATGGTATAACGTCAGCGGCAATACAACTAACATCGCTGTGTGTATCATTTACCTACCATCGTTATAGTATTCATTGTTATCCGCGGCCGTTTAATACGCGCTCCGATTATAATATTATAAATCTGATGTATTGACACTCGTCTAAACGATACACGTGTAAAATCATTGTAAAATTTGGCTTGCATATTAATATAATAATAATACATTATAAACTAAATAATAAAGTATACTATCCAGTTACGTAGCGACAGCCGTTCGATGCACATGCGCATTATCACTCCACGCTTATCGTGACAATTAAAATGTAATACATATTTTTAAGATTCATTTTATTTCTCTGCTTTCCTTCTATTCATTTAATTTCCATAAATAATGTATTGTCTTGTAAGAATCTTTCATGTACCTGATGTACCCAACATAATTAGATAGTAAATATAAAAAAGAAATAAAATAAAATGGTCTCGGGATTTATGCTTATATTAGTATTTCAGATTTCTTTCACACGAAGAATACACGCGCTGAGCGTTACCACTGGGTAATTTTTCAATTTATATTATTTACTGTTTATCAAACCAGCTTACTGTACAAAAAAAGCTTGTTGTTTGGATTGTAGATTTACACTTTAAAAATAACAAGAAAAAAAGTATACCATCGCATATCATACCTATAATATGAGAAATTCAATTAAAAAATAAATTAACGTTGTGGTGTGTCGGTGTGTGTATCAGTAGACTCTATTAAACGTATTAGTTATTTAATTATAACAAATCTGTTTGATCATATAGATAATTATTTCATAAAAACTAAAAAATCTAAATACTGAATGACAGCGAATAAATGTTGAACTTTGGACAATTTACACTTTACACTGATTAAACTATTATAGTATTTTTTTTAAAAATACAATAATATTATGATACCTTTGTAGGCGTAAATTATTTAACACTCATTAGTGCGTGTTTTATTTAATGAAAATTGAATTATATAAATCAAAAGACGATAAATGTAATAATTTATTTTAAATGTCAATTTAGTTGATTTTAAATACATATGTTTTATGATCAATTTACATATATTTATGTCATGTATCTAATAATATAAAATGGGTCAATTAGTTTTAAATTTATTATTTTGAATCATACCATCAATCAATCCTACGAGCCTATAAAAATTATTAGATTAAAATCAATGTATCAAAAGGTAATAATTATAATTATTTTTTTGACTATATTTTCAATTTTTTTTTCATTCACCTTATTGCCTTGTAGTTTAATATTTAATCTTACCGTTACAATCTGTTTATTTACACGGATATATTGTATAATAATCATAGCACTAATAATATTATTGCGTTTGTTTTATTATTTTGCACGTCATAAGATCATTATAATAAACAAAATAAATGTTCTAAGCTATTTTTTAAGCTTTTTTTTATTTAAATGATACAAAATTGATCCGAGTAAAATGAAAAATTCAACTAAATATTATAAGTAATAGGATCAGTAATTTTTATGAGCCAACTGCAAAAGTTATTTATTTTTAGCATAAATATAATGTTTCATCCGCAAAAGCAGCGTAAAAACAATATATACAATATACATGTATAAAAATGTATATGTATATGTGTGTGTGTGTGTGTTTATTATTTTATAATGATGAACGATGATCAAACATATAGCACAATGAATTTAGAACTAAATTAAATTGAAACATATAGTGAAATTGTGTCGGTACTGTCAATGAACCAGAAAGTAGAAACATTTTAATCACTTTTTGTCTGATAAATTAGTCAAGCACACTATCAGTGAAGAACTTTTATATCAAGTACCTATCTACCCCAGCTTTTCAAAGAAGTCGATCAATGGTTCAAGTATTATTTAATATTATAATATTATTATAATATTTATTTATAACGGCCCATTTCGAGGCAAAAAAAAAATTGTTGAATACATTTTAAATTATATTTAAGAGTTAAAGGTATCATTGTTCTAAATTGTGTGTATATAAAATATATTTATTTATCTTGAGAGCTTAATTTTAAACCTACCTAGATAATTATGAAATAGTTAATAATCAAAGAAATTATATATTTTATTTATGGGGTAGCGCGTCACACGAGCAACACGCTGTTTCAATATTTCAATAACGTCAATGATCGAATGGCGTCTACGTTATTGTTATTTTCAAAGGAAGATAAAAGATAATGAAAATAATTAACTATAGTTAGGGTTAAAAGCGTTACGTTATAACTTTATAAGCTAATAATTAACAAACAATTTATTCAACTCAGAAAGTTTTAAACCAATATTGTGAAATTTGTTAAACTATCTGATTTAAAATAAAGTTATTAGTTGTTTCTAATCATCTCCTATCCCATTGTTATTGCTAGTCAATAAACAAATATTTTGAATAATAACTAAATATTTTTTATTTTGTTAAAAATACATTAAAATAGTCATTCTTATCGTTCACTAGTTTTAGTGGTTTACGAGTAGACAATATACTATTACACATATTTAGTCAGCACAATATTTAGTTTCAAATAGGTAAAACATTCGATGAAGGAGTTTACTAATTTTTGTTAAAATTAGCCGTAAACACCACGCCATTAACTAAAAAATAATTATTTAGTTAGTTTTAACTGTAGTGAGTTATATCATTTATGTAAAAACCTTATTTTAAGTAACGTAATATTTTTCAAATTGACAGAAAAAAGCTAAAATAAAGATACTTCAACTCGTTTAATTATTATTTGATTATAAAATGTACTAGCTAGTTAAAAAAAAAAAAAGGTTGTATTATTTATTGCCCACCTTTGATTATAATAGGTACCTTCATGTTGACTAAAACATAATTATTTCCGTTTTTTAGTCCTGATAAATAAAAAAAAAAAAAAATTCAAATTCAAACGTTATACAATTGTGTTCCGTTAATAATCTACTTAAAATAATGTATTTTGTTCGAATTTATACGGTTATTTTTAATGGAACAATTTCGATTCAGGCCCGATTCGCCGACACCCAATTCCCCGACTACTCGTTTCGCCGACGCGGAAACCAGTTTCCGGTAAAAATGGAAAAAGTTCCAATTTGCCGACAAAACGTAGTTTCATAAAATATAAAAATAATTTTTATGTGGAAATCTAGAATATTACCATCTACAATCAAAATGTTGATAAAACTATACTTTGATATTATTGGCATTTGTCAGTCGACAGTTAGTTATCATTCAAAAACTTGTTCGTCGTCTTTGTTCATTAGCTTTAGTTCCGATTGAACAAATTGATAATTGTTGGACAGAAATTCATAGTGAAGCACTACAGTCACAAAGTAAATATAACTTTTTATGTAATTTGTTAGAACTTAACAAAACTAAACTTAAAATTATTTTACTATTATTATTTTAGGTGTACGTCACGAACAATTTCATCATATTATTATAACATTATTATATCGGTAGATAGCACTACGTGCAGGTACTGACTAACCCAATACACAGAATACATTGATTTGTCTAGTAGGTTCTTCAGTTTCGCAGTCTGCTGTAAAACAGTAGAACATTCCAATCAGTTATTGTGTTATATTATTATTAGACATTATAATTAAAAGGAGATAATTACCGCCAAAGAGAAATCTATGGCATTAAGGCTCTTTGACTAAACTGTTATTATAGGACTAGCTACTTTGTCGTTTGGTTAGGAAAATTTTCATTTTGAAAACAGGTTTGATTCTTCAGAATCCCTTGTGTGTCGAGTTAAAACCAAATTGATTTTTAATATTCTAAAACAATTTTATGTTATACTACAATTAAAATATAATAGATAATAATACTATTTTTACGTCCATTGATATTTGAGTTAAATATATGGTTTCACGACAAAATATTCCGGTAAAAATATCGCTAAATCAAAATATTCCGCGTAAATAATAATTTAAAATGTTAACTATTATACAAGTTGGGATTAAAAATTATTATCAAACTTTATCTAAAGTGAATGTGTGTTATTTGTTATTTTGATAATGGTATAGTGTGTAATGTTATATATCAATAAAAGAAAAAATGAAAATATAAATATTTGGACGAGCGGTTAAATGCTGTCGTAAGAGGATAATATAATGAAACGAATAACAATAAATACTTAAAATCAAAAGCACATAACTTAGTATTATAATAAGTACATTAATTTTTTAAACATTTTTTTATACTCTATAAAATGTTAATAATAATTGTATTGTAATAATATCTATATAGCTTTTATAAAAAGGTTTAAATTTTGAATTAATATTCACCTAACCGGGATATTATGACGCGTCACTAAAATGTATGCAGATATTTATAGTAAACTTGCAAACAACCACGAGAATTCCCGTTAAAAATTTAGAATCCATTTCTTATTATGTTTTCACATATTAACATAGATAGAGTAAGTTCAAATAAAGTTTAAATCTAGAACACATAATATCTTATAGGTATTCTTATCCTACGAGGCATATCCAGAAAGTAAGTGTACTAAGGCTCTCACGACCGCAGGAAATATTTTTTTACTATGTTCGCTACACTGCTGTATAGCTTTACTCCTCTCGTTTATAACAAGACCATCACAAGTTCAGTACGTTGAAAACTGTGGTCACAAGAATTTTTCTCGTGAAACATGTCGATCGAGTTTGCCGCCAAGTGCGAAATCCGCGCCGTCATTCATTACCTCTATGGAACTCTATGAACTGGAGGGTGATAATTTTCTCAAGTCTATTGTTACTGGAGATGAAACTTGGGTTGCACACTATATGCCTGAAACCAAGAGACAGTCCGAACACTAGTGTTCACCCTCAACCAAAAAGTTCAAAACCGATTTCAGTCAAAAAAATCATGGCATCAGTGTTTTGGGACCACAAAGACGTCATATTGATTGGATATTTACCTCAGGGCGAGACCATCAAAGCAGCAAGGTATTGTGAAACCCTATAAAAATTGAGGAGAGCTATTCAAAATAAAAGGAGGGGTCTGTTAACAAGAGGAGTCTGCCTGCTGCACGACAACTCCAGACCCCACACAGCCAATGTCGTGAAACAATTTTTGGGCTCATTTGGATGAGATGTTTTGAACCACCCTCCGTATTCCCCGACCTGGCGCCTTCAGATTACCATTTTTTCACTTCCCAGAAGAAGCACACGGGTGGAAAAAAATTGTTTACTGACGAGGAGGTGAAGGGGCGGTCGAGAAGTGGACAAAGGAAGTGGCGGCAGACTCGATCGACATTTTTCACGAGAAAAATTCTTGTGACCACAGTTTTCAACGTACTAAACTTGTTATGGTCTTGTTATAAAGAAGAGGAGTAAAGCTATACAGAAGTGTAGCGAACATAGTAAAAATATATTTCCTGCGGTCGTGAGAGCCTTAGTACACTTACTTTCTGGATATGCCTCGTATTTATAAATTCCATTTCTTTATTATTTTGCTCTATGTAAGCAAGAGTGTAAGACAGTTAATTTCGATTTAGGTTAGGGTACTATCTACGTTATGCAAAATCGTAGGTTATCAACAATACAATTTGAATATTTTAATCTAGTATTTATTGTCTAAGTATATTTATACGGCAACAACGACTTTGCAGATGTTGTATCACTCCTGATGTGGCGTGTCTGGCCTCTGGACGTAAATAAAATTAAACATTTTATGAATTTGTTTATTATTGCATGTTTATAACGTTAGTAGTATGATAGAATACGAATTAACATAAAATCTAAAATTTAATAATACAGTGGTATATTTTATTCCATATAGGTACTCGTTATCTATGTGTATAATCCGCACGTAGATAAAAATCTACATCGCTATTCGCGAATAACAGTTACTACTAAAATATATAGTTCACGAGTTCTCCACTGCTAATTCTACTAATTCTGCGATCATACATAATATGATTTATATTATAATATATTATATAAATAATTATACAGTTCACAGACAAGATATTATAAAATATTTGTTGTTCCCAGGCACGTATACAGGGGAGAGGTTTGGGGTTCGAACCCCCCGAAATAATTTTGAGTAACGAGGAAATAATTGTTTTATTATGTAGCGGCACAATTTGTGTTGCTAAATTTTGTAAACCCCTCCCGAAATTTTTTTTTTTGTATTCCTGCCTGGTTGTTCCTTTATAAAAAAATCACATTCAGATAGTGAATAGATATTGTCGAAAACCATTGACAACAACTACAGCACCCACCGATAGTTATTTAATCAGAACTCACATCGTAATGTCACGGTAACTACCAACCCTCGACCGGTTTATTAGTTCATCGAACACCATACTTAAATAATGAATAATAAGATTGTGTGATGATGTCAGTGTGCCAAATATGGAATACGACCAAGTTGAGTAGCTTTAGCAATATTTTTATGTAAAACTATTCCTTCTTTTTAGCTTCAACTATTACAATGTCGACTACAAGGTTATGATTAGTATTCGGTATAACATACTGGTAATGAGCTACAATTTGGCCAGACTAATGTAATTCACCACGAAATTATTTTTTATATCACACACCGCGCTCTTCAAAATAATTGTATTTTCGTTTTATTTTTATAAAACCTTTTTACTCGTGACATATTTAACGCGAAGTCTTTGATGTGATATTTTCACCACAGCATTTGGACCGGATACCATTTAATTGGAATCCAGTGGTGCAGCCATTGGACGCTTTTTATACGTCATATTGTAGTTTTTATTACGTACGCGGAATACCGTAACACGGTTCGATTGACTTAACAATGTTGCTTTATGGATTTTATTTATTAATTTGTACTGCGATAAAATAGTAGGTACCTACCTACCTAAATTTTTATAATTATATACGGTTAGTGAAATCTTCTAAATAACAACAATAATAATAAAAATAAATAACAAAGTTAACCTCGTCTACTCCGTCCACCGCCGTCGCGTTCGCACGTCCAACAAAACAACGAGAAAACGGTCGGCACTTGCCCCTGCCAATTTTCGCTACACGCGCCAAGCACATTTCGTGCAGTATAACATAATATAATATACATTGTCGACCTCGGTCTGTTAAAATATTAAACCAAGTGACCCGGAATCGTCTCGACGAGAGGTCACGAGAAAATATAAGGGTTTCTTTGTGTTATAATATAAAACACGCGATTTTTCCGTTTTTAACTCAGTTTTTGTATTAATCGAGTTCGTAAAGCACGGGCGGGCAGATTTCCGGGGCAAACAAAATATTTAAGTAAAATTAGTTCAGTAATGATGTTGAGAGAATAAAGAAGCACTTAAGCAACCTAATATTTTTGCAAAAAAAAAAAAAATATATAAGTAAAAACATATTGTATTATTATTATCATTAATTGACAAGACATTGTTAGGTAATTGTTAGTTAACTTCTACAATATTTTAATATTGAAAACAAAATAAAAATATATCAAAAATATAATGTAGAAGAAATTGATTTACCTGGGGTTACATAGTAAATACAATTTTTTTTTTTATTATTAAAAACTAATTTGAATGTTTAATATTAAGTAGATACTACTGTTTGTTCTATGTAGTATAACTCATCACCAAAGAAACATAATTTTTAGTTAAATGGTTTTAATATTTTATAATTAAAATATTATACAGATTAAGTGTATAGTAAATGTTAAATAAGAATCGCCATGCTCATTAATTGTTTATGAAATCAGCGATACCTGTTTCCACCAAAAATAGAAGATTATCTGATTCTCAGTTCCACCAAATATTTTGAAACCAATAATTTCGATTATTAGGCAATGTACAAATGTGTTTAGTTTTATTTGCTAAGTCATGGAGTGGAATACTAATTTGAAATTTGAAAATAAACACTATTCTGATAATGGCAATACAAGTAAACCGTTTTTAATTAGATAAATTATATGATTTTTTTTAATATATAGATTTAAATAATATTATATACTATACACGATGATGAAAGCGCACTTATGATGTATAATTATTTATTTAGAGTTGTGTAATAGTTAAATGGATTGACACGATGATCTAACCTCGTTTTATGTTTTTGAACAAACTTTTGGATTTCATCTGCCATTTTAGGCAGCATTATATCACATTAAATTGCGTTGTGTCTTTCAAACGGATAAGCTTTAGTTAAAGTCTGAAATGCGATGTTTTCAAGTCCAATTTGGTTTTATAATAGCTACAAAATATTTTTTTTTTTTTTTTTAATTAAATTATCAGTTAATAGAATACTAGTCTGTTTATTATACTATTATGGAATTATGTATAATAATAAAAAGTTTATTTTTGTGTATACACGACGTACTATCATTACATTTTTGTACTATTACATGGATCCCAAAAAATATGAAGTGGAAACATTTTTTAAAAAATTAACAGATTTTTCGCATATATTAATATTGTATTATACTACGCAGTAACTATGTATCGATGCACGTTTACGCATTTCAAAACATTTAAATCTCAAACATTTTATCATCAATTTCAATCTTTTTTTTGTTGTTTTAAACGGTTTTTTCGTACTCCTAAGGGTCAACACTATCTATAATGCTAACCAGGAATATAATTGGTCGGACGAATATAACCGCAAGTCATAAATTAAAGAAGATAAACATGTCATATTTTTTTATTTTCATAGAGGACGGGGTATAAGATAACCTATACTGTACTAACAAGATCTTATACACTTCCAAATCCTATGTTAATTAAATGTTCTAAAACACGAATAAAATATAATATATTAAATATTAAGTAAGACCAATTGAAACGTTTTTAAATATCGTAGATTTCGTCATATCAATCATATAACACCACTAATCACATGTTATTTTTTACAGATATCTACACAGGTTTTTAATTTAAATTTAAAATTGCAACCATCTATACCAGCTACAATATAACAGCATATGAACTTATATACAGAGATGAAAGGCATTTCAACAGTAACTAAAATTAAAATTCAGAAATAAAAATGATTTCAATTTTTTTTTTTTATTAATATATCTTATCAAGAAATATTTATATAAGATATATTATACATTTATCCAAATTTTAATTTTGCATAATTTTTTTATGAATGCAGATGGGACACCATAACGTATAGGACCCACGTAAAATTATTGCAGCAAAAACATTGTGGCAATAATAGGTAACATAGCGGTAATAATATCGCGAGAACGAAAATTTCGCGGTAATAATAATATCGCAGTTATATTAAAAATTAAAAGTTATGAGTTTTATATTTTAGTCGTAAACAGTACAATAACATGACATAAATAAAAATGCAATGTCGGTACTGAGAATTATGAATAATGTTGTCACGTAAATATAGTCGTCGATTGGACTTCTTTGGTAGCTTCGTGTAATTGTTTTTATTTTATCGACAGATTCGTTGTATTTCTTTTTTTGTGTGTTTCAAATCTGCAGTAGGTGTATTGTTCGATTTTAATACAGTTTATACTTTTTTTTTTTTTTAGAGCATTTATAAATGTCCAGATTTAAGGATCAATGTATAACTCTTAGCGTCGAATTGAAACAATTATGCCAACCTCCAACATAATTATATGTTTATGGGATGTTGTGTTCGTTCGTCAATTCCAAATGTCTATTGAAAATTAATAGGATCTTTTGCAGAGTCTACGGCGTGATGGTCTTTAGATCCATGTATCTTTAAAAAAAAAAAAAAACAAAAAATATGCGATAATTTCAACGTGCGATAATATATTTTACTGCAACGTTTAATCACTATAATTTTACCGCGATAATTTGACGTAGCACTCAACGTAAATTATGACGATAACAACAATAATTTGACAACTAAACTATTAGCTGACCTCCGCCCCCTCTCTAGACGGTCGATAGGTATTAAATACAAAGTTTCCATAATATTTTCCTCATTCATGTATATTCTTTTATATTCCTCAATTCAAAATGTATAAAAATATAGTCTACTGTGAGGTCAATTAAGAGGAGTAGAAGACAGTACACTTACTTATCTGTCTATATGTCTACAACGCATTCTAACACTACTATTTTAGTAATATTTACCGAGTGACTACATAATCTTATTTAACAATTTCCTCAATGTTTTATTAATAAATCATCACTGCTAGTGCTCAATCAATAATCGGTAAGTTCGACTACAATCATTATTTACTGCAGATCAACTGTTATTCATAATATTTCGCCGGAATAATAGTAATTAGTAAATATTATACTTTATTGATTACATATTAATATTTACTTATTAGTTATATATTTACTTTCAAATGTATGGGGCTAGTGGAAATGGATGAACTCTTTTTTAATATTATATATATTTTTTTGAATTCCTATTAAATACTTAAGAAAAAACGTATAGTAGAATGTAACGATATTATATCTCAAACAACAATATAAAATAATCATCAATACTCAAATAATTAATTTTTCTTCTGAAAAAATATGTAAGGGATATGTATTTAATGGGTCACTGTAAATTACGTATTAATTAATTTTTTTATATTCATTTTGGCCCAGGTATATATTTTGTATACACGTACATAAATAATTGTGGTTTAAATATTTTTATTCGCATTTAGTACGTAAACTGTGGCTAAAGGTATTTTTGAAAATCAATATTTTCTTTTCGATTTTTTTTCAAACTGGGGAATATGGTTTAATTAATATTGTTTTTACTATATACACGGTTAAAAACTTTATTACCTATTAAAAATTAGCAAAATTAGTTAGTAACTTAAAAAATAAGAGCATGAATATATAAAAATTACCGCACAAAGCTTAAATGAATATATTTTTTTGTTTATTATCATTTTTTCTTTCACCTATAAAACGTGTGTTCTTATCTTTTCGCATTATACTTCTTCCCTTATTTGTTCCCTGTTTTTTCAAACTAAATAATATGCATCACTTTGAATGTTTTTCAAGGTTTTAGAATGCTATTTATTCAGTGTATGGCTGTGACCTTTTTTGGAGAATGCAATTATTTACTTACTCCTCTCTAAATGTATAGGTACACTATATATATATATATATATATAATTATAGTTGGTATAATAATATTATTAATAGTTATCACGTAAATGCATTTCACGTAATTGATAATTGACATATTATGATCAGAATATAAAAGATCAAAATCATATAAAGTTAGATTTTGTAGTTTAGATATTAATATAACTATATTATGTATAAACAATATTATATAAAACAGTGATAGTGTTTAAATGCCATATAATAATATTTTGGTAGTCAGATATTTATTTTGTTTTAGGAAGGCGACTGTGCATGTACAAAATATGTATTCGTCCATGCATATTTTATGGTGTTTTATATCACAGCTTTAAGGAAACTCAGATATTGACGGATATCGAAACGGCGAGTTCTGGGTAAATTCATATTCCCGCATCCCAAAGACAGAATCCTAAAGACGCCACCTATAATAAAATATGGTTTTATTAAAACCGTTTTCGTTATCGTTGTCGGGAAATACGACGACCGTACAACGTTATTGTTCATGCTACAATAACATACGGCTATACCTACCTATTACGCATATCCACGAGTTATAATATGTTCATAATATTATTATAGTACGGTGATTGGCAGTCCTGATTTTTTTCTTCTTTAATTAAATATTATAATTATTAGAAATTCCATTAATAATATACTACCCACGCGTGTACAGTATAACATAATATCATTATGAAAATATATTATGTATTCTGTATGAACGAAGCGACGCTGTGATTGACAACTGCGCTAGACAGGTCTGGGGAAAACGATGAAAGCAATGTTCAGTTTGGTCGTTTCACACTGTATGTACATACATATTATTATAGTCGAACTCGAGTCGACGTAAATTTAAATAATGACGAAAATTCTCTGTCGACGTCACAACATAATATCTTTATTATTATATTACAAGCGAAAACATAATAATATTATTTTGTAATTATTATAATTTTCGTAATAATGACATAATGTATACGCGTTTCACGAAACATAATAAAATAATATTACCTATATTTATAAGCCAACTTTTCGTTTGATATGTTCACTGTGCTCTTTTTCTTCACTTATTTATTATTATAAACATACACTATAAGCTTAAAATGTTTAAATATTAAATAATAAATACTTTTTCTGACACTTCTGAATCACTGTAACATTTACAGTGTAAAATATGGTTGACGTTATTATTTTCATTTTATCATTTTAATATAATTGTGTTTTAGTGTATCGAATTTAAATTTTTATTTTATGAATATTGTATTACACAACCGCCTTAAATAATAATAATTATTATATAATTTATCGTTATAAAATTACTATAGAAAATCCGCGTGCTACATAATGTCAATTTTTGAGGAAAGCATAACATTTTTATGATACACTGTTTGCAAATTTATAACCCCGAATGACCAAAATAATTTTTCATCGACTGAAATGGTTGTATTACATCATAAGCACCGCGAGGGGGTGCAATGAGGTGCACTTGTATTCCTCTCTCTTTAAAAAACGAAAAAAAAAAATATTTTATTAAAATCGGTAGTGAAAATATTTTATAACATTACATAATTATTAACATTGCCCCTTTACAAATATCCTAACGGTGACTGTGCAACTACGACATCATTTAATCGCCCTACACATTGTATTCTGCATTGTCATTAAAGATGGTTTATGAAAAACCATAAGAAAAAAAAATTCAAAGAACAATAATTTAAATATTAATATTTTATTAACTATGTATAGAGCTGGAGCCACCGTCGCCCACTTCCTCTACCTAACGCATTGTTCATTATAATAATATAATATGTTCAATACAATTACGGATAATTTTTTGCGTCGAGTTTCCTTTCGATCGTAAGTCCACGGTCGGTCGACATTCTGCGAAAATGTCTTATGAGACTTAAGTCACGTACTTTAATATACCACGGCGATACAAGGCTGCGACGTTTAAACATTTTTGTACCTACGCAACTATATTCAATAAAGCCCGTAAAATTCACGGAATCTCAAATGAGACCACAGCAGCCGCCGAATCAATGGTTATAATATGATATCGTCGTTATTGTTATCTTCCTCATCTCGCTTTGTGAATAACTTACTATCTATATCAATAATTCGAACGCGTGTGTATTCACAGAGGCCCGTGTAGGCACGTACTTTAAAGAAGTCTAAAACCCATAGCTAGCACGCATAAATATCACAACATTTTTGAGAGACGCGTATGAATAAGTAATCGGTATTATTCATGAGTTCGTAGCATATTTTCAAAAATTAAAATACAGGACAATTGTTTATTTTATTTCGCTTAAGTGCGATATATATTATCAGTCTTAACGACGGAGTATTACAATTAAATGTCCAATTTGAAAAATGTTTCAACTATATTATTAACTAACATAGTATTTTTTTTTTAGATTCTGAACAGAGAGATGAATGTATTGATTTTAAAAAGATGTGTATTTTTTTTATTTTTTTCGTCTGTCATCACGTTTTGGAGTAGTAATAATGCTTCGGTTTTTGACTTCAGCCCCTCTTTAAAAAGGAAAATTCATTTGGTAGGTACTTTGGGGGGTCAAAATTAAAAAATTTTTAGTAGTTTTCAAAAACGTCGGGAAAAACCCTGAAAAAATAACGAAAAATGGGAATTTTTACGCATAATCAGTTTTTGATAAAATCGATTATTATATTTTGCTGTAACTCATAAACGAGTCATTCTAAATACTTGAATTTTTCACAAAATGTTTATATTAGCGTAATCTATTTACGATTAAATTTTCAAAATATTTTGACCTTTTTTAAGCTACTTATAGACAATTGTAATTTTCTACTTTTCGAAGTTTTTTTTCTTCAAATTCCGATAAAAAAAATTTGGCTATCAAAAAAAATGAATACAAGGATTATTATAAATTATACTTATTGTAGTAAAAAAAAATCGGAAATCATTAGTCACAATTTTTTTTTATAAGCATTTAAAATTCATAACTTTACGAAATATTTTATCAAAATCGCGAAAATTTGCAAGGAATTTTAAAGTTGAAAACTCATAAAATTTTTGTGATTTATACCTAAGGTTAAAAAACCCAATACAAGGTTATCGATAAGTTTTCCTTCGAGTAACTGTAAAAAAAAATTCGAGCGTCAATATAGAAAAAAATTTATGAGCGTATGAAATTTAATTTTTTACGACATCGTGTAAAATAACGATATATTACAATTTAAATATAGGTAATAATATAATATATCATACTAATTATCATTGACTGACAAATCATCTCCGTTCAGAATCGTTTGTTGTTTACAATGATACCAGTCGTTGCATTCAAATTTAATACGTCCATTATAGTGACCTACTCTTCATCTCTACTATACAGCAGAGCGATACCCACTTGCCCACTTTTTCATATTACTTACTATGAGTTTTTTTCTAACATATAATAATAGTATTATCTTGTTATTTTGTTCTTGCTGTTGCTCCGTTCTTATTATAATTTGCCGCCCGACACAGGAGGACTAAGTAAAAACGCCTCGACATTTGACTATCAAATCTACTTAATGCGTTAACGATAAGCCGTGTTCTCTGTAGTTAACTGAGAATACAGAAAGACTTAAAATTATTTATTATAGTATTATTTCACTCGCTCAGAGCACAATATTTAAGGGTTAATGTCCCGAAAAAGAGCCTACGTATGGGACTATTAGAGAGTAGCACTTACGGGTTATTCGGCTGTACTGGCAACGAGGCAGTAAAATACTAAATTCTCCAGCGACTACCGCCGTCTAAATATACACTAAGTATTTCGTACTATTCGAGTACACAATTTCATTAGAATTTATTAAGAATTTAATATTATTGTTACTCTGTTGAACGGTCTTTGGTGATTAATCGGCAGTAGGATGCTTAGACTTCGACATCCGCGAGATCGCTATAGGGATCGTATAGGGCAGACTACCTATACGGACTATCCAGTCCCCAATAATAGTCGAGAGGAGTTAATATTATCGTTTACGAGTCTAGAGTTTCTCGTGGTAACGATGGGATGCAATTATTACGTCATGGATATTATCTATTTGTCTTACTGTTTTTCGTTTTAACTATATAATTTTTTTTTTTATTTTCTTAAATCAAATATTGTTAATCGTTAAGGCTGTCAATAATTATAATATAAATATTGAAGCAGATTATCCAATATAAAAATAAACTAGAGTTGTTATTCAAACTTTTAAATTTTTGATTCCGTAATATCCGCCACATGTAATTATTATATTGAAAACATTCTATAATCATGATTTACTTGGTGATTATTATTTTAACAAAAGTATTCCATAATTTACCAAACTACGGTATTTTTCGATTAATAGAAATTATTAAAAACCAGGTAAATTAATGCGTATAAACCAATAGCTAAACAAATACATAGATTTTAAAATATGTGCTATCAGCTGGTACTGGAAATTTTCTGTTTATTAGGTTAACACAAAATTACACCATATTGAAAGGATATACTTGAAATAGATATTATTATCATTGTTAGACTTATATGAAAAAGGGTGAGATTTTTTTCTCGAGGGTACTATTATCGTATGTATATTAAATTTTATGGTTACGTTTTAAAAAATATCAAAATTCACATGTAATTTACATATATTTTACATATTATCTATTAAATATTATAATATAGATCATTTCATGTACAAAAGATTGATTGAATGGAACTGCCACCAATTCCAACCAACTATCGTATTATAAAATACGGCGTAGTAGTGTGCTCATAAAAATTCGTGTTGTTAATGGAAATTATTTCGTGTTAGCGACTTCGCGCACGGAACATTATTGTTGTTGTTGCTGTTAAAATTATTTTCCTAAAGTATTCTCTGTTATTTTTTCATCGTTAAACTACTCATTCTTGCATTAATTCGGGTCTTATACCGACACGCAAACGTAAAACTTATTGTGTACAATTTGCTGCGACTACGCACGCCACAATATCTCTAGACGTACAGTCTACTGACCTCAAGGTAAACTTTTTGTTAAAAACATTTTACTATTTCAGTGCGGTTTCCGTAGAAATCGTCATGCGTTCGGCGCAAGCCGATCAATACGCGTCTGTGAATATTTCATATGACCAACATTTGTATTATATCACTATGACATACATGATACAGAGGTTTCTGAATTATGAGTGTTTAGAAATAACACAGAAAAGATAGATAAGTGGGTACCGCTATGCCGTACATTAGGCATCGACAGAGTCACTATCGTAGGTGTGTTAAATTTGAATTCAATGATTATACGATAAACGATTTTCTGAGCGAGAAGGTCTATCGACCTATATCATATAGAATTGTTTACATATTATTTAGGATGAAACAACTAATAAAAAACCTTGTATTAAATTTTTAAATATTAAGTATAAAATATTTTTTTTATGAATTTTATCAAAATGTCAACATTATAAAAAAATATTGTAACTATAGATTTTTGATATTTTTAATTGAGAAATTACAGCTTATAAAGAGCTTTGTATTATATTTTTAGACTATCAGCTCAGTAAATAACTTTAAATCAATATTTCAACTTTTGGAGAAGTTAAAATCAAAAAAACCGTAAATACCTATAGGAAATTAGAAATCAAAAAGATTTGATTACAAATTCAAATCGGTTTTCAGAATTCTTATCGCTTCATTTTATCATTCGGTACGTTAAAAACAGAACACGTCTATAATAATCCTATGTTGCGCGTGTGCTTGACAAAAACAGAAAATCACCGCTTCCAATCCTTTCATCGATAACACGGCGTACAGATATAGGCAATTTAGCTACACAGCGGTTGCAGCTAGTGGCTACGTAATATTGTTTTCCGGCATATTATTATTATACTGGGGAGATTCGAAACATATCGTTTCTAAGGAATTCGGTGTAGACGATATTAAGGGTAAATATTACATAAGATTTTATTTTATTATATTATATTATTATATCTAAATCGATATATTTTCATTTCAGTATAGTCTTTAATATAATACATCGATCTGATAACAAGATTTTCTTTTTTTTTATTAAAAAATGAATTTGAATAATATACTATGTTTAAGTTGGAACCTGTCAACAACAAATTAATTAATTGTTTCATCTAAATAAGCAAAATTCACTGTTGAATATTTATACACT